>NC_063048.1:9374170-9596715 GCF_018812025.1 Megalobrama amblycephala | reverse complement strand
GGTTCAAAAGTTATTAACATAAACATAAGTGCAACTTTGGACAGCTGGTGGCGCTAGAGGGATTGAGATAGAGACTCCAAACTTGCTATGAACATAAGTCAGACTGTCCTCTAACTGTGTGCCAAATTTCACAACTTTCCCGCAAGCGGTTCTATGGGCTGCCATAGACTTCAAGAGCGGAAGAATAATAATAATAAATATAGCTGCAAGCAGCAATTACGGGGGCCAAGCACAAAAACGGCACAAGGAGCCAGCCAACATGGCTGGGAGCATCAGACCAACAGCAGCAGTGAGCAATTAGAAAAAAAAGTTATTAGCATTTTTGTCAATTTTGTTATAACTTTTGACCACAAGGTGGCGCTGGTCCAAAACTACTCAGGCTCCGTCAGGGCATTGTCCTGATGACCCATACCAAATTTATGAATTTTTGTCGAACCCATCAGAAGTTACAAGCAAAAATAGCCATTTTTCATATTTCCCCTCCAGTAGGTGGCGCTGCGCCGAAACACTGTATATTGCCTCAGGTCATGCTTGTGATGACACGTACCAAGTTTGGTCTGAATATGTCAAAGCATTGTAGAGATACAGCTTCAAGAGTAATTTTTGCATCATGCCTCAAATTCTTTGCTCCGGTATACGAAAACGGTTTGACTTATCGACTTGAAATCCATAACTTTTTGTCGGCATGGTCTGAAGATGATATGGTTCAATTTTGGTGAAAATCGGAGCAACGGTCTAGGAGGAGTTCGAAAAAGTAGGTTTTCAAAGTAAAACGATATGGCGGACAGGAAGTTCAGCTGACTATGGCAAATTTGTAATCTATGTTCTCAGCATGACCCAAGGAATCTATTGAGACCAGTTTCATTACAATTGGTTAATATAGTCAAAAGTTATTAGCATTTTTGTAAATTTCGTTATAACTTTTGACCACAAGGTGGCGCAGTGCTGAAACTTCTCATGCTCCTTCAGGGCTTTGTCCTGATGACCCATACCGAGTTTCGTAACGATACGCTAATGCGTTCGTAAAATACAGCATTTTAGCACAAAATTCAAAATGGCCGACAGCTAAAATGGCCAATATGGGAAAATTGGATATTATTCGACTCGGCATGATGCCCCAAATCCAAGGAGACCAAATTTATGATTTTTGGACAAACCCATAAGAAGTTATAAGGAAAAATAGCCATTTTTCATATCTCCGCACCAGTAGGTGGCACTGCGCCGAAACACTGCATGGTGCCTCAGGTCATGCTTGTGATGACATATACCAAGTTTGGTCTGAATATGATAAAGTGTTGCAGAGATACAGCCTTACTTCTATTTTCGGAGGCGCTACGTACAATTCGTTCGTGTGTTTTTCGAAAACGGTTTGAGCAATCGACTTGAATTCCATAACTTTTTGTCAGCATGATCTGAAGATGATCTGGTTCAATTTTCGTGAAAATCGGAGTAACGGCCTAGGAGGAGTTCGAAAAAGTAGGTTTTTCAGAAAATTCAAAATGGCGGAAAAATTTTCATGACGGAAAATGACGTCATAGGGTGCAATCTATTCGACTTGAGCCAAGGAATCAGAGGAAAAAATAATTTTGTTTCTAGCCCTTATGGTTCAAAAGTTATTAACATAAACATAAGTGCAAATTTGGACAGCTGGTGGCGCTAGAGGGATTGAGTTAGAGACTCCAAATTTGCTATGAACATAGGTCAGACTGTCCTCTAACTGTGTGCCAAATTTCATAACTTTCCCGCAAACGGTTCTATGGGCTGCCATAGACTTCAAGAGCGGAAGAAGAAGAAGAATAATAATAAGCGTACGGAACGCCAACAATAACAATAGGTGCCTAAGCACCTTCGGTGCTTGGCCCCTAAATATAGCTGCAAGCAGCAATTACGGGGCCAAGCAAAAAAGGCACAGCAAGCCAGCCAAGATGGCTGGGAGCATCAGACCAGCTGCAACAGTAAGCAATTAAAGACCTATTAGGATCATTTTAGGCAAAAGAGCTGGAAAATGATATATACAGTCAATAATAAAGATTTAATGGTTTATCACTTTTGATCAATAGGTGGTGCTGTGACCAAATTAATGTGGTATGGTCAGAGTGAGGTAGCAATGACACTCGCTAAGGATATGACTCCCGTGAAAATAAGTCAACCAGATCAAAAGTTATAAACATATAAAAAAAAACTAGGTGGCGCTGGTTTGAAACTTCTCAGGCTCCTTCGGGACCTTGTGCTGATGACTCATACCGAGTTTCGTAACAATACGCTAATGCGTTCATAAAATACAGCATTTTTGCACAAAATTCAAAATGGCCGACAACCAAAATGGCTGATATGGGAAAATTGGATATCATTTGACTCGGCATGATGCCCCTAATCTAACAAGACCAAATTTATGATTTTTGGACAAACATATTTGAAGCTATAAGCAAAAATAATGGCTATTTTGACTTTTTTGAATCTCCAGACCAGTAGGTGGTGTTGCGACGAAACTCAGCATGTAGGCTCTGGTCTTGCTTGGGATGATTTGTACAAAGTTTGGTCTAAATATGATCAATCATTGCAGAGATACAGCCATGAGTCCAAACTGGGTGCTCTGTGTTAAATTAATTTGCGTGTTTTTTGAGAAGGGTTGAGTTTATCAAAAAGCTTTTGATAACTTTTTGCCAGAATGGTCTGAAGATGATCTGGTTCAATTTTCATAATAATCAGACCAACAGCCTAAGACGAGTTCGAAAAAGTAGGTTTTTCGCAAAATTCAAAATGGCGGACAAACCATAAGTCGAAACCTAGCATGTTTGGTATCGTTAGACTCAGCAGGGATTCAGGAGTCTAACGTCATGACTCTTTTGAAAATAAGTTGACCACACCCATATTGATAAGCATTTGAATATTTTATTTTACCACTATGTGGCGCTGGTCCGAAACTTCTCAGGCTTGTTCAGGGCATCGTGCTGATGACCCATACCGAGTTTTGTGGTGATATGCTAATGCATTCATAAAATACAGAATTTTAGCACAAAATTCAAAATGGCCGACGGCTAAAATGGCTGATATGGTAATTATGGATATCACTCGACTCGGCATGATGCCCTGAATCTGACGTGACCACATTTATGATTTATGGACAAACCATTCAGAAGTTATTAGCATAAATAGCCATTTTTCGTATCTCTGGACCAGTAGGTGGCACTGCACCAAAACGCAGCAGGTTGCCTCAAGTCATGCTTATGATGACATGTACCCAGTTTGGACTGAAAACGATAAAGCATTGTGGAGATATAGCCTCAAGTCTGATTTTGCGAACTTTTTGTTTAATTAATTTATGAAGTTTTCAAGAACGGTTTGTTATATCAACAAGCTTTTGATAACATTTTGTTGGCATGGTCTCAAGATGATCTGGTTCAATTTTGATGATAATCAGAGTAACAGTCTAGGAGGAGTTCGAAAAAGTAGGTTTTTCGCAAAATTCAACATGGCGGACAAACCATAAGTCGAAACCTAGCAAGTTTGGTATTGTTGGACTCAGCAGTGATTCAGGAGTCTAAGGACATGACTCTTTTGAAAACAAGTCGACCACAGTCAAAGTGATAAACATTTGAATATTTGATTTTACCACTAGGTGGCGCTGGTGCGAAACTTCTCAGGCTGGTTCAGGGCATCATGCTGATGACCCATACCGAGTTTTGTGACGATACGCTGATGCGTTCATAAAATACAGCATTTTAGCACAAAATTAAAAATGGCCGACGACCAAAATGGCTGATATGGTAATAATGGTTATCATTCGACTCGGCATGATGCCCCTAATCTAACAAGACCAAAGTTATGATTTTTGGACAAACCTATCTGAAGCTGCAAGCAAAAATAACCATTTTTTGTATATCCAAACCAGTAGGTGGCGCTGCACCAAAACTCAGCATGTAGGCTCTGGTCTTGCTTGGGATGATATGTATGAACTTTGGTCTGAATATGATAAAGCATTGCAGAGATACAGCCATGAGTCCAAATTGGGTGCTCTATGTTAAATTAATTTGCGTGTTATTTGAGAATGGTTTGATTTACCGAAAAGCTTTTGATAACTTTTTGCCAGAATGGACTGAAGATGATCTGGTTTGATTTTCATGACAATCAAATGAAGCGTCTAGGACGAGTTTGAAAAAGTAGGTTTTTCGCAAAATGCAACATGGCGGACAAACCATATTTCGAAACCTAACATGTTTGGTATCGTTGGACTCAGCAGGGATTCAGGAGTCTAAGGACATGACTCTTTTGAAAACAAGTCGACCACAGTCAAAGTGATAAGCATTTGAATATTTGATTTTACCACTAGGTGGCGCTGGTGCGAAACTTCTCAGGCTGGTTCAGGGCATCATGCTGATGACCCATACCGAGTTTTGTGACGATACGCTGATGCGTTCATAAAATACAGCATTTTAGCACAAAATTAAAAATGGCCGACGACCAAAATGGCTGATATGGTAATAATGGTTATCATTCGACTCGGCATGATGCCCCTAATCTAACAAGACCAAAGTTATGATTTTTGGACAAACCATTCAGAAGTTATTAGCCAAAATACCATTTTTCGTATCTCCGGACCTGTAGGTGGCACTGCACTGAAACACAGCATGTTGGCTTAAGTCATACTTGTGATGACATGTATGAAGTTTGGTCAAAATACGATAAATCATTTTGGAGATATAGCCTTAAGTGTGATTTTGCGAGCTTTCGGTCGAATTCATTTGTGCCCTATTCGAGAACGGATGGATCTATCGAAAAGCTTTTGATAACTTTTTGCAGTCATAGTCTGAAGATGATCTGGTCCAATTTTTGTGAAAATCGGAGTAACGCCCTAGGAGGAGTTCGAAAAAGTAGGTTTTTCAGAAAAATCAAAATGGCGGGAAAATTTTCATGACGGAAAATGACGTCATATAGTGCAATCGATTCGCCTTGACCCAAGGAATCAGAGGAAAAAAGAATTTTGTTTCTAGCCCATACGGTTCAAAAGTTATTAGCATAAACAGAAGTGCAACTTTGGACAGCTGGTGGCGCTAGAGGGATTGAGTTAGAGACTCCAAATTGGCTATGGACACAGTTCAGACTGTCCTCTAACTGTGTGCCAAATTTCACAACTTTTTACCATACGGTTCTATGGGCTGCCATAGACTTCAAGAGCGGAAGAATAATAAATATAGCTGCAAGCAGCAATTATGGGGCCAAGCAAAAAGCGGCACAACAAGCCAGCCAAGATGGCTGGGAGCATTAGACCAGCTGCAACAGTGAGCAATTAAAGACCTATTAAGATCATTTAAGGCAAAAGAGTTGGAAAATTTATATACAGTCAAGAATAAATATTTACTGGTTTATCACTTTCAACCAATAGGTGGCGCTGTGACCAAATGAATGTGGTTTGGTCAGAGGGAGGTGACAATGACACTCGCTAAGGATATGACTCCCGTAAAAATAAGTCAACCAGATCAAAAGTTATATGCATATGGAAAAAAAAACACTAGGTGGCACTAATTTTGAACTACTCAGACTTCTTCAGGTCCTTGTGCTGATGACCCATACAGAGTTTCGTAACGATACGCTAATGCATTCATAAAATACAGCATTTTAAAACAAAATCCAAAATGGCCGACGACCAAAATGGCCGACATGGGAAAATTGGATATCATTCGACTCCGCATGATGCCCCAAATCGAAAAAGACCAACTTTATGATTTTTGGACAAAACTATCTGAAGCTATAAGCAAAAGTAATGGCTATTTTGGCTTTTTTGTATCTCCAGACCAGTAGGTGGCATTACGATGAAACTCAGCATGTAGGCTCTGTTGTTGCTTGGGATGATATGTATGATGTTTGGTCTAAATATGATAAATCATTGCAGAGATACAGCCATGAGTCCAAATTGGGTGCTCTGCGTTAAATTTATTTGCGCATTATTTGAGAATGGTTGAGTTTGTCAAAAAGC
Organism: Megalobrama amblycephala; assembly: GCF_018812025.1. NCBI lineage: Eukaryota > Metazoa > Chordata > Actinopteri > Cypriniformes > Xenocyprididae > Megalobrama > Megalobrama amblycephala. The sequence continues at coordinate 9,590,741 of NC_063048.1, read as the reverse complement.
TTTTGATAACTTTTTGCCACAATGGACTGAAGATGATCTGATTTGATTTTCATGACAATCAAATGAAGCGGCAAGGACGAGTTCGAAAAAGCAGGTTTTTCGCAAAATTCAACACGACGGACAAATCATAAGTCGAAACCTAGCATGTTTGGTACCGTTGGACTCAGAAGGGATTCAGGAGTCTAAGGATATGACTCTTTTGAAAATAAGTTGATCACAGTCAAAGTGATAAGCATTTGAATATTTGATTTTACCACTAAGTGGCGCTGGTGTGAAACTTCTCAGGCACCTTCATGGCATTGTGCTGATGACCTATACCGAGTTTTGTGATGATGCGCTAATGCATTCATAAAATACAGCATTTTAGCACAAAATTCAAAATGTGAATATCGGATATTATTCAACTCGGCATGATGCCCTGAATCTAACAAGACCATAATTATGATTTTTGGACAAAAACATCAGAAGTTATAATCATAAATATCCATTTTTCGTATCTCTGGACCAGTAGGTGGCGCTGCACCAAAACGCTGCAGGTTGCCTCAAGTCATGCTTATGATGACATGTACCCAGTTTGGTCTGAAAACGATAAAGCATTGTGGAGATATAGCCTCAAGTCTGATTTTGCGAGCTTTTTGTTGAATTCATTTGTGAAGTTTTCAAGAACGGTTTGTTATATCAAAAAGCTTTTGATAACTTTTTGTTGGCATGGTCTCAAGATGATCTGGTTCAATTTTGGTGATAATCAGAGTAACGTTCTAGGACGAGTTCAAAAAAGCAGGTTTTTCGCAAAATTCAACATGGCGGACAGACCATAAGTCGAAACCTAGCATGTTTGGTATCGTTGGACTCAGCAGGGATTCAGGAGTCTAAGATCATGACTATTTTGAAAATAAGTCGACCACACTCATAGTGATAAGAATTTGAATATTTGATTTTACCACTAGGTGGCGCTGGTGCGAAACTTCTCAGGCTCGTCCAGGGCATCGTACTGATGACCCATATCGAGTTTTGTGATGATATGCTAATGTGTTTGTAAAATACAGCATTTTATCACAAAATTACAAATGGCCGACGACCAAAATGACTGGTATGGTAATAATGGTTATCATTCGACTGGGCATGATGCCCCTAATCTAACAAGACCAAAGTTATGATTTTTGGACAAACCTATCTGAAGCTGCAAGCAAAAATAACAATTTTTTGTATATCCAAACCAGTAGGTGGCGCTGTGCCAAAACTCAGCATGTAGGCTCTGGTCTTGCTTGGGATGATATGTATGAACTTTGGTCTGAATATGATAAAGCATTGCAGAGATACAGCCATGAGTCCAAATTGGGTGCTCTACGTTAAATTAATTTGCGTGTTATTTGAGAATGGTTTGATTTACCGAAAAGCTTTTGATAACTTTTTGCCAGAATGGACTGAAGATGATCTGGTTTGATTTTCATGACAATCAAATGAAGCGTCTAGGACGAGTTTGAAAAAGTAGGTTTTTCGCAAAATTCAACATGGCGGACAAACCATATTTCGAAACCTAACATGTTTGGTATCGTTGGACTCAGCAGGGATTCAGGAGTCTAAGGACATGACTCTTTTGAAAACAAGTCGACCACAGTCAAAGTGATAAGCATTTGAATATTTGATTTTACCACTAGGTGGCGCTGGTGCGAAACTTCTCAGGCTGGTTCAGGGCATCATGCTGATGACCCATACCGAGTTTTGTGACGATATGCTGATGCGTTCATAAAATACAGCATTTTAGCACAAAATTCAAAATGGCCGACGGCCAAAATGGCTGATATGGTAATAATGGTTATCATTCGACTCGGCATGATACCCTGAATCTGACGTGACCACATTTATGATTTCTGGACAAACCATTCAGAAGTTATTAGCCAAAATAACCATTTTTCGTATCTCCGGATCAAGTAGGTGGCACTGCACTGAAACACAGCATGTTGGCTTAAGTCATGCTTGTGATGACATGTATGAAGTTTGGTCAAAATACGATAAATCATTTTGGAGATATAGCCTTAAGTGTGATTTTGCGAGCTTTCGGTCGAATTCATTTGTGCCCTATTCGAGAACGGATGGATCTATCGAAAAGCTTTTGATAACTTTTTGCAGTCATGGTCTGAAGATGATCTGGTCCAATTTTTGTGAAAATCGGAGTAACGCCCTAGGAGGAGTTCGAAAAAGTAGGTTTTTCAGAAAAATCAAAATGGCGGGAAAATTTTCATGACGGAAAATGACGTCATATAGTGCAATCGATTCGCCTTGACCCAAGGAATCAGAGGAAAAAAGAATTTTGTTTCTAGCCCATACGGTTCAAAAGTTATTAGCATAAACAGAAGTGCAACTTTGGACAGCTGGTGGCCCTAGAGGGATTGAGTTAGAGACTCCAAATTGGCTATGGACACAGTTCAGACTGTCCTCTAACTGTGTGCCAAATTTCACAACTTTTTACCATACGGTTCTATGGGCTGCCATAGACTCCAAGAGCGGAAGAATAATAAATATAGCTGCAAGCAGCAATTACGGGGCCAAGCAAAAAAGGCACAAGCAAGCCAGCCAAGATGGCTGGGAGCATCAGACCAGCTGCAACAGTAAGCAATTAAAGACCTATTAGGATCATTTTAGGCAAAAGAGCTGAAAAATGATATATTACAGTCAATAATAAAGATTTAATGGTTTATCACTTTTGATCAATAGGTGGTGCTGTGACCAAATTAATGTGGTATGGTCAGAGTGAGGTAGCAATGACACTCGCTAAGGATATGACTCCCGTGAAAATAAGTCAACCAGATCAAAAGTTATAAACATATGAAAAAAACACTAGATGGTGCTGGTTTGAAACTTCTCAGGCTCCTTCGGGACCTTGTGCTGATGACTCATACCGAGTTTTGTAACAATACGCTAATGCGTTCATAAAATACAGCATTTTTGCACAAAATTCAAAATGGCCGACAACCAAAATGGCTGATATGGGAAAATTGGATATCATTCGACTCGGCATGATGCTCCTAATCTAACAAGACCAAATTTATGATTTTTGGACAAACATATTTGAAGCTATAAGCAAAAATAATGGCTATTTTGGCTTTTTTGAATCTCCAGACCAGTAGGTGGTGTTGCGACGAAACTCAGCATGTAGGCTCTGGTCTTGCTTGGGATGATTTGTATGAAGCTTGGTCTAAATATGATCAATCATTGCAGAGATACAGCCATGAGTCCAAACTGGGTGCTCTGTGTTAAATTAATTTGCGTGTTTTTTGAGAATGGTTGAGTTTATCAAAAAGCTTTTGATAACTTTTTGCCAGAATGGTCTGAAGATGATCTGGTTCAATTTTCATAATAATCAGACCAACAGCCTAGGACGAGTTCGAAAAAGTAGGTTTTTCGCAAAATTCAAAATGGCGGACAAACCATAAGTCGAAACCTAGCATGTTTGGTATCGTTAGACTCAGCAGGGATTCAGGAGTCTAAGGTCATGACTCTTTTGAAAATAAGTTGACCACACCCATATTGATAAGCATTTGAATATTTGATTTTACCACTAGGTGGCGCTGGTCCGAAACTTCTCAGGCTTGTTCAGGGCATCGTGCTGATGACCCATACCGAGTTTTGTGGTGATATGCTAATGCATTCATAAAATACAGCATTTTATCACAAAATTCAAAATGGCCGACGGCTAAAATGGCTGATATGGTAATAATGGATATCACTCGACTCGGCATGATGCCCTGAATCTGACGTGACCACATTTATGATTTATGGACAAACCATTCAGAAGTTATTAGCATAAATAGCCATTTTTCGTATCTCTGGACCAGTAGGTGGCACTGCACCAAAACGCTGCAGGTTGCCTCAAGTCATGCTTATGATGACATGTACCCAGTTTGGTCTGAAAACGATAAAGCATTGTGGAGATATAGCCTCAAGTCTGATTTTGCGAACTTTTTGTTTAATTCATTTATGAAGTTTTCAAGAACGGTTTGTTATATCAACAAGCTTTTGATAACTTTTTGTTGGCATGGTCTCAAGATGATCTGGTTCAATTTTGATGATAATCAGAGTAACAGTCTAGGAGGAGTTCGAAAAAGTAGGTTTTTCGCAAAATTCAACATGGCGGACAAACCATAAGTCAAAACCTAGCAAGTTTGGTATTGTTGGACTCAGCAGGGATTCTGGAGTCTAAGGATATGACTCATTTGAAAATAAATTGACCACACTTAAAGTGATAAGCATTTGAATATTTGATTTTACCACTAGGTGGCGCTGGTCCGAAACTTTTCAGGCTCGTTCAGGGCACCGTACTAATGACCCATACCGAGTTTTGTGACGATATGCTAATGCGTTCATAAAATACAGCATTTTAGCACAAAATTCAAAATGGCCGACAGCCAAAATGGCTGATATGGTAATAATGGTATTCATTCGACTCGGCATGATGCCCCGAATCTGACAAGACCACATTTATGATTTATGGACAAACCATTCAGAAGTTATTAGCATAAATAGCCATTTTTCATATCTCCAGACCAGTAGGTGGCACTGCGTTGAAACACTGCATGTTGCCTCAAGTCATGCTTGTGATGACTTGTATGAAGTTTGGTCAGAATACCATAAATCGTTTTGGAGATATAGCCTTAAGTGTGATTTTGCGAGCTTTCGGTCGAATTCATTTGTGCCCTATTCGAGAACGGATGGATCTATCGAAAAGCTTTTGATAACTTTTTGCAGTCATCGTCTGAAGATGATCTGGTCCAATTTTTGTGAAAATCGGAGTAACGCCCTAGGAGGAGTTCGAAAAAGTAGGTTTTTCAGAAAAATCAAAATGGCGGGAAAATTTCCATGACGGAAAATGACGTCATATAGTGCAATCGATTCGCCTTGACCCAAGGAATCAGAGGAAAAAAGAATTTTGTTTCTAGCCCATACGGTTCAAAAGTTATTAGCATAAACAGAAGTGCAACTTTGGACAGCTGGTGGCGCTAGAGGGATTGAGTTAGAGACTCCAAATTGGCTATGGACACAGTTCAGACTGTCCTCTAACTGTGTGCCAAATTTCACAACTTTTTACCATACGGTTCTATGGGCTGCCATAGACTCCAAGAGCGGAAGAATAATAATAAGAAGAATATAGCTGCAAGCAGCAATTACGGGCCAAGCAAAAAAGGCACAGCAAGCCAGCCAAGATGGCTGGGAGCATCAGACCAGCTGCAACAGTAAGCAATTAAAGACCTATTAGGATCATTTTAGGCAAAAGAGTTGGAAAATGATATATACAGTCAATAATAAAGATTTAATGGTTTCATCACTTTTGATCAGATATGACAATGTGGTAAAATGCATTTTTGCACAAAATTAAAAATGACCAAAATGGCTGATATGGTAATAATGGTTATCATTCGACTCGGCATGATGCCCCTAATCTAACAAGACCAAAGTTATGATTTTTGGACAAACCTATCTGAAGCTGCAAGCAAAAATAACCATTTTTTGTATATCCAAACCAGTAGGTGGCGCTGCACCAAAACTCAGCATGTAGGCTCTGGTCTTGCTTGGGATGATATGTATGAACTTTGGTCTGAATATGATAAAGCATTGCAGAGATACAGCCATGACGTTAAATTAATTTGCGTGTTATTTGAGAATGGTTTGATTTACCGAAAAGCTTTTGATAACTTTTTGCCAGAATGGACTGAAGATGATCTGGTTTGATTTTCATGACAATCAAATGAGCTCTAGGACGAGTTCGAAAAAGTAGGTTTTTCGCAAAATTCAACATGGCGGACAAACCATATCGAAACCTAACATGTTTGGTATCGTTGGACTCAGCAGGGATTCAGGAGTCTAAGACATGACTCTTTTGAAAACAAGTCGACCACAGTCAAAGTGATAAGCATTTGAATATTTGATTTTACCACTAGGTGGGCTGGTGCGAAACTTCTCAGGCTGGTTCAGGGCATCATGCTGATGACCCATACGAGTTTTGTGACGAACGCTGATGCGTTCATAAAATACAGCATTTTAGCACAAAATTCAAAATGGCCGACGGCCAAAATCTGATATGTAATAATGGTTATCATTCGACTCGGCATGATACCCTGAATCTGACGTGACCACATTTATGATTTCTGGACAAACCATTCAGAAGTTATTAGCCAAAATAGCCATTTTTCGTATCTCCGGACCAGTATGCACTGCACTGAAACACAGCATGTTGGCTTAAGTCATCTTGTGATGACATGTATGATGGTCAAATACGATAAACATTTTGGAGATATAGCCTTAAGTGTGATTTTGCGAGCTTTCGGTCGAATTCATTTGTGCCCTATTCGAGAACGATGGAATCGAAAAGCTTTTGATAACTTTTTGCAGTCATCGTCTGAAGATGATCTGGTCCGCTAATGGCGGGAAAATTTTGAGTCCAATCGATTCATCTTGACCCAAGGAATGAATTTTGTTTCTTACGGTTCAAAAGACATAAACAGAATATTGGAAATACTATGGACACAGTTCAGACTGTCCTCTAAGCATTTAAGAATATAGCTGCAAGCAGCAATTGCCAGCCAAGATGGCTGGGAGCATAGGCAATTAAAGAATTAGGATCATTTTAGGCTGAAAAATGATAAATATATACAGTCAATAATAAAGATTTAATGGTTTATCACTTTTGATCAATAGGTGGTGCTGTGACCAAATTAATGTGGTATGGTCAGAGTGAGGTAGCAATGACACTCGCTAAGGATATGACTCCCGTGAAAATAAGTCAACCAGATCAAAAGATATAAACATATGAAAAAAACACTAGGTGGCGCTAGTTTGAAACTTCTCAGGCTCCTTCGGGACTTTGTGATGATGACTCATACCGAGTTTCGTAACAATACGCTAATGTGTTCATAAAATACAGCATTTTTGCACAAAATTCAAAATGGCCGACAACCAAAATGGCTGATATGGGAAAATTGGATATCATTCGACTCGGCATGATGCCCCTAATCTAACAAGACCAAATTTATGATTTTTGGACAAACATATTTGAAGCTATAAGCAAAAATAATGGCTATTTTGGCTTTTTTGAATCTCCAGACCAGTAGGTGGTGTTGCGACGAAACTCAGCATGTAGGCTCTGGTCTTGCTTGGGATGATTTGTACGAAGTTTGGTGTAAATATGATAAATCATTGCAGAGATACAGCCATGAGTCCAAACTGGGTGCTCTGCGTTACATTAATTTGCGTGTTTTTTGAGAATGGTTGAGTTTATCAAAAAGCTTTTGATAACTTTTTGCCAGAATGGTCTGAAGATGATCTGGTTCAATTTTCATGATAATCAGACCAACAGCCTAGGACGAGTTCGAAAAAGTAAGTTTTTTCGCAAAATTCAAAATGGCGGACAAACCATAAGTCGAAACCTAGCGTGGTAGGTATCGTTAGACTCAGCAGGGATTCAGGAGTCTAAAGTCATGACTCTTTTGAAAATAAGTTGACCACACCCATATTGATAAGCATTTGAATATTTGATTTTACCACTAGGTGGCGCTGGTGCAAAACTTCTTAGGCTCGTTCAGGGCATCGTGCTGAAGACTCATACCGAGTTTTGTGACGATATGCTAATGCGTTCATAAAATACAGCATTTTAGCACAAATTTCAAAATGGCCGACGGCCAAAATGGCTGATATGGTAATAATGGATATCATTCAACTCGGAATGATGCCCTGAATCTGACGTAACCACATTTATGATTTATGGACAAACCATTCAGAAGTTATTAGCATAAATATCTATTTTTTATATCTCTGGACCAGTAGGTGGCACTGTGCCGAAACACTGCATGTTGCCTCAAGTCATGCTTGTGATGACATGTACAAAGATTGGTCAGAATACGATAAATTGTTTTGAAGATATAGCCTTAAGTGTGATTTTGCGAGCTTTCGGTCGAATTCTTTTGTGCCCTATTCGAGAACGGATGGATCAATCAAAAAGCTTTTGATAACTTTTTGCAGTCATGGTCTGAAGATGATCTGGTTCATTTTTTGTGAAAATCGGAGTAATGCCCTAGGAGGAGTTCGAAAAAGTAGGTTTTTCGGAAAAATCAAAATGGCGGGAAAATGTTCATGACGGAAAATGACGTCATATAGTGCAATCGATTCGTCTTGACCCAAGGAATCAGAGGAAAAAAGAATTTTGTTTCTAGCCCATACGGTTCAAAAGTTATTAGCATAAACAGAAGTGCAACTTTGGACAGCTGGTGGCGCTAGAGGGATTGAGTTAGAGACTCCAAATTGGGCTATGGACACAGTTCAGACTGTCCTCTAACTGTGTGCCAAATTTCACAACTTTTTACCATACGGTTCTATGGGCTGCCATAGACTCCAAGAGCGGAAGAATAATAATAATAAGAATATAGCTGCAAGCAGCAATTACGGGGCCAAGCAAAAAAGGCACAGCAAGCCAGCCAAGATGGCTGGGAGCATCAGACCAGCTGCAACAGTAAGCAATTAAAGACCTATTAGGATCATTTTAGGCAAAAGAGCTGAAAAATGATATATACAGTCAATAATAAAGATTTAATGGTTTATCACTTTTGATCAATAGGTGGTGCTGTGACCAAATTAATGTGGTATGGTCAGAGTGAGGTAGCAATGACACTCGCTAAGGATATGACTCCCGTGAAAATAAGTCAACCAGATCAAAAGATATAAACATATGAAAAAAACACTAGGTGGCGCTAGTTTGAAACTTCTCAGGCTCCTTCGGGACTTTGTGATGATGACTCATACCGAGTTTCGTAACAATACGCTAATGTGTTCATAAAATACAGCATTTTTGCACAAAATTCAAAATGGCCGACAACCAAAATGGCTGATATGGGAAAATTGGATATCATTCGACTCGGCATGATGCCCCTAATCTAACAAGACCAAATTTATGATTTTTGGACAAACATATTTGAAGCTATAAGCAAAAATAATGGCTATTTTGGCTTTTTTGAATCTCCAGACCAGTAGGTGGTGTTGCGACGAAACTCAGCATGTAGGCTCTGGTCTTGCTTGGGATGATTTGTACGAAGTTTGGTGTAAATATGATAAATCATTGCAGAGATACAGCCATGAGTCCAAACTGGGTGCTCTGCGTTACATTAATTTGCGTGTTTTTTGAGAATGGTTGAGTTTATCAAAAAGCTTTTGATAACTTTTTGCCAGAATGGTCTGAAGATGATCTGGTTCAATTTTCATGATAATCAGACCAACAGCCTAGGACGAGTTCGAAAAAGTAAGTTTTTCGCAAAATTCAAAATGGCGGACAAACCATAAGTCGAAACCTAGCGTGGTAGGTATCGTTAGACTCAGCAGGGATTCAGGAGTCTAAAGTCATGACTCTTTTGAAAATAAGTTGACCACACCCATATTGATAAGCATTTGAATATTTGATTTTACCACTAGGTGGCGCTGGTGCAAAACTTCTTAGGCTCGTTCAGGGCATCGTGCTGAAGACTCATACCGAGTTTTGTGACGATATGCTAATGCATTCATAAAATACAGCATTTTAGCACAAATTTCAAAATGGCCGACGGCCAAAATGGCTGATATGGTAATAATGGATATCATTCAACTCGGAATGATGCCCTGAATCTGACGTAACCACATTTATGATTTATGGACAAACCATTCAGAAGTTATTAGCATAAATATCTATTTTTTATATCTCTGGACCAGTAGGTGGCACTGTGCCGAAACACTGCATGTTGCCTCAAGTCATGCTTGTGATGACATGTACAAAGATTGGTCAGAATACGATAAATTGTTTTGAAGATATAGCCTTAAGTGTGATTTTGCGAGCTTTCGGTCGAATTCTTTTGTGCCCTATTCGAGAACGGATGGATCAATCAAAAAGCTTTTGATAACTTTTTGCAGTCATGGTCTGAAGATGATCTGGTTCATTTTTTGTGAAAATCGGAGTAATGCCCTAGGAGGAGTTCGAAAAAGTAGGTTTTTCGGAAAAATCAAAATGGCGGGAAAATGTTCATGACGGAAAATGACGTCATATAGTGCAATCGATTCGTCTTGACCCAAGGAATCAGAGGAAAAAAGAATTTTGTTTCTAGCCCATACGGTTCAAAAGTTATTAGCATAAACAGAAGTGCAACTTTGGACAGCTGGTGGCGCTAGAGGGATTGAGTTAGAGACTCCAAATTGGCTATGGACACAGTTCAGACTGTCCTCTAACTGTGTGCCAAATTTCACAACTTTTTACCATACGGTTCTATGGGCTGCCATAGACTCCAAGAGCGGAAGAATAATAATAAGAAGAAAACTAACAATAACAATAGGTGCCTAAGCACCTTCGGTGCTTGGCCCCTAAAAACTAACAATAACAATAGGTGCCTAAGCACCTTCGGTGCTTGGCCCCTAATAATAAGAAAACTAACAATAACAATAGGTGCCTAAGCACCTTCGGTGCTTGGCCCCTAATAATAAGAAAACTAACAATAACAATAGGTGCCTAAGCACCTTCGGTGCTTGGCCCCTAATAATAAGAAAACTAACGGAAACAATAGGTGCCTCCGCACCTTCGGTGCTTGGCCCCTAATAATGTAAAAATATGAAATAAAAGACTTTAAAAGACTGTTGGATGTGATAAAAATATACACGGCATATTCTAATATTTATTGATAAACTTCATTCGAATGCTGTAGGCATCATACACAACACAATAGGCAACATGTTAATAATCACTTCTTAATTCCGCGCTTTTTCTTAATTAAAAATTAATATTATTATAATCTTATCCATTTCTGATAGTTCCAGGTTGCTATGGTAGTGCAGATTGTTTGCACAGGTAACTCGTGGCCATGAGAAATAGATGTCGTTCCCTCACCATATGATCTCGAGACAACATACAAATTATATTTAACTGAAATGCTTGTGGTTAAATATTTCACCCATTTAAAGGATTAGTCGACTTTTAAATAAACTTTTGCTGATAATTTACTCACCCTCATGTCATCCAAGATGTTCATGTATTTCTTTCTTCAGTCAAAAAGAAATTAAGGTTTTGATGAAAACATTCCAGGATTATTCTCCATATAATGGACTTCATTGGGAACCAAACGGTTCAAGGTCCAAATGACAGTTTCAGTGCAGCTTCAAATGGCTTTTAACAAGTGAATAAGGGTCTTATCTAGCGCAATAAGGGTCTTACCTAGAGAAACGATCGGTCATTTAAAAAAATATATAAAAAAGTTTGTTTTATAAGCACAAATGCTCGCCTTGCTTTACCTTTGTAAATGGCGTTTGACTTAGTATTTGCATGTACTTCCACCTATGTCAAGCGTGACCTTTTCAATGTAATTGCGTATTATCTGACATCACGAACGCGTGAAGCATTTGTGCTTATAAAACGTACACTTTTTTATATATTTTTTTAAATGACCGATCGTTTCTCTAGGTAAGACCCTTATTCATTGTCTGGTATCGTTTAAAGCCCTTTGAAGCTGCACTGAAACTGTCATTTAGACCTTCAGCCGTTTGGAGTCCACTGAAGTCCATTATATGGAGAAAAATCCCATGTTTTCATCAAAAAACTTAATTTCTTTTCAACTGAAGAAAGAGAGACATGAACATCTTGGATGACATGGGGGTGAGTAAATTATCAGGAAAAGTTTATTTAAAAGTGGACTAATCCTTTAATATTCCACCAATGATAATATTTTGGTATAGTCTGTTGGTATATATTATGCAAATCTGGCAACCCTTCCTTTACTATGTTTAATTATTGTGTAGAGGATCAGGAAGTTTCAGCAAAGGATAAAATGATTTCTAGCCCTTGCATTAGTTTTACTACTAGATATATTTATGGAGATAAGATATAAAAACCACCCTGTACAGCTATGATCAGCTGTTCGGCTGAGATTTTGATGTTTTGTTACGAAAAGACCACAGCTGATCGGTTGGTCAGAACTTGCTGAACTAGAGAGCAGATTGAATCACAACCCTAATATGCGGCTTCTCTCACTGCCACCTCCATGTTGCAGAGTCTGTCACGTTGAACCATACTCAGACCACCTCTGGTCTGGGTAAGGTTCGCTTTTGAGTCTGAGATCACTTGGTTTGTTCACATATACACACTGAACCACTCCGAGAGTTTTTGGAGGACTCAAACAAATGTTACTACCCATGTACAAAATTAACTGATGAAAGACAATGGAATTCCAAAGCTGCCATAGTAATACTGCACTGCCACTCCCTCCCTCACACAAAATTATTTATTATCTGTTACCCCATACAAGTAAGTATTGTACTAGTGCAAAACATTGATTGACATCTTGCTAAATATATATTTCTCTCTGAGTTACAGGTCAAAATTTAAAAAATAAAGGCAGCAAACAAGCTATTGCCTATAAAAAATAAAAGTAGAAGTTAATTTTTTAAATACTTAAATTGATGTTCTTTTGTTGAATTGATCATTATTTATTGAATTGTTCATTACTTTTTACAGTTTCTTGTTTTTTTTAAAAATTGTTAGTATGTTATAGTTCTGTTAAAGATTTCTTTTTAAATAAACTTGGATTATTGGGTTCAATTAAAGTCTTTTTAATGTGCTTTTACAATTTGTAATTCAGTTCATTCTTTAACTTTTGCTGAAGTTGAGTTTATCTGTTCCAACATAATTTAAATTGTTTAATGATGTACTTACCCTGTAACTACGGGAACAAGAAGGTAAGAAGCACCACTTTAATTTACGGCCCGCAGATGATGTAGTTACCCTGTAACTACGCGGAACAAGGGGGTAAGAAGCACCACTTTAATTTACGGCCCGCAGGTGATGTAGTTACCCTGTAACTACGCGGAGCAAGGGGATAAGAAGCACCACTTTAATTTACGGCCCGCAGGTGATGTAGTTACCCTGTAACTACGCGGAACAAGGGATAAGAAGCACCACTTTAATTTACGGCCCGCAGGTGATGTAGTTACCCTGTAACTAGGCGGAACAAGAGAGTAACAAGCACCACTTTAATTTACGGCCCGCAGGTGATGTAGTTACCCTGTAACTACGCGGAACAAGAGGGTAACAAGCACCACTTTAATTTACGGCCCGCAGGTGATGTAGTTACCCTGTAACTACGTAGAACAAGAGGGTAACAAGCACCACTTTAATTTACGGCCCGCAGATGATGTAGTTACCCTGTAACTACGTGGAACAAGAAGGTGGAACAAGATGACAAAACTGAGTCAGGAGCCCTTTTCTAGCGAAATATATAAATTATAGGGTACTGTATGTAGTAAAATGCAGGTGTTGTATTATGTTATATTTTATTTTCGGGGAATAGCTGGAAAGAGGAAAGCTTATGTTCCACTGCACTGCACCTCGATGGACTACAATGCCATTTAAACAACAATTATCTGTAACACTTTTATCAGGTAATAAGCCTTCATTTAAATTTCTAAAAATCATCACTAAAACCCACATGTATTCTTTAGTGATATGTACCACATAGTCTAAAGAAGTCAAATCACATTTATAGCGCTTTATATAGGCTACAAATTGTTTCAAATCAGCTTCACAACAGAAAAAAAAAAAAAAAAAATGTTTCAAGAAGAATAAATTGTTAAAAAAGCTTATTAGCTATAAAGCAACTCAAGAGGGTAATTATTCAGCTCAATTTTCATCAGATCAATACTTCGATAATATTCTGTGAATATTAGTCATAGCCCCAAGGTCATACATAACACGTAATATTAGAATAGCCTTTAGTAGAATAGTTACAGTAAAATTATTTGTGATTTGTCCATGTTGTTTAGCATATTAGGTAATAATATTAGAATAGCTAGCCGTTAGTTGAAATTGTTACTGTATAATTATTTGTAATTTTTCATGTTGTTAGCATATTAGGTCACATACCACGTTATATTACAATATGTAGCCCTTAGTTATAAAATACATACAGTATAACTATTTGTAATTTCCAATGTTGTTTAGCATATACCACATAACATTAAAATAGTTAACCCTTATTTAAAAAATAATTACAGTATAATTATTTTTAATTTTATTGGTTGTTACCTTTTTATTAACCAAAATTTACATATTGTTACCCTATATCTACATATAGGTTCTTTATAGGTACAAAATAATTACAGATAGTTACGCTGTAAATTCGTTGTAATTACGCAGTACTTTCCGGGCTGTAATCTAAAGCGTTACCAAATTTTATGTTAAATTCACTAAATATGAAAACAGTGACACATCTTGAGGGCAATAAACACAATCAGTCTGAGACCATCAGTTACAATTATGCTGGCAAATTAACTATTAATGAATAATGAAGTCCATTGCACACAAGATGTGGTTTGTCTTTAATGGGGTTTTGGAATCATTCTGTGTTTTAATGTTTACTCCCTTTCTCTCTCACTCCTTTTCCTCGCTCTCCAATTACAGCTGCAGCTTCGCCATTCAAAATCTTAATCAGAGGGCAGCCTATTCATTTATATTCGGGCATCCATGCATATTACCAATACAAACACATGCACACACAAATATTCACATGTCTTTGGCTCTGCTGAGTGCATTTGTTTATTGCCACTGGAAAACAAACACCATCTGTTAATGAACAAACACTCTGACCCACTTAGTTTCATTCACTTTCTTTTAGTCTTACACATGCTCCAGACAGCAGCAGTCCATAAGTGTCATTTGGTTCAGAAACGAATACTCTTCTTCAGATACATAGAATAAAGTGAATCAGTTTGTGCCATCTAATGTTTTTCCAAGGCACAGCATGAATCAATACTATCAGATTGAGTTTGGCTCTTTGGGGAAACAAATCAATAAATAAGTTGTTTTCTATATGAGTCCCTTAATAGACATAAATCAAAAGAAGAATCTATGAGATGTGCAATGGATTAAAAAATAGAGCGAGAGGGAGAAATAGAGAGTGATATCTCCCTCTGTTACTGAAAGACTAGAACAATATTTGTAAGAACCATAATTCTACCATAAAAGACTCAGAGGGCAGGTAAACGTTTATATGTTAATTTATTCTGTAAAGTATAAACAGATGGTAGTGATGGACAGTACAACTAAACATGGTATAACGTTTCATGCCTAGTTGTACTGAAGTTCTTTGCCGTAGGCCCCATCCTTCGTCCGAATCCTGGGGATGCAGATTTCGGCTGATCCTGCCTGAAGATGAAGGCAGGGGCGGAGCCTACCCCCAAAGAGAAATTGATACCCAACAGTTGAGGTTTTCGTAATTGTATTGCCTGGAATGGAATGACCAAAAGGTTAGTATTAAATTATGACAAATATAGGCATACATAAATATTAATAAGCATTGACTGAAAGAGATGGTGTGAGAGGCCGCATTAAAGGTGGTAAAGAGGATGTTTTAGTCGACTGAGTTTTTGAAATGAGCGTATGCGGAAGAACAACCCCCCTCCTTCACAGCTCATTTTAAGTGAACGCCTCCCAAAACAAGTGCACGAGTGTTTGTTTACCACAGGCATTCGCTGTGTTATTAAGCCGGGCACACATTTAACGACTAGCTAAAACATTCTGACTGTGCTGAACATACATCGATTGTTTCCTGCTCCTGAAGCAGATTTATATACTTTCACATGGAATTTGAACACCTGACTGTAATCGCAGACTGAACGCAACTGGCTCTGACTGGACGCGTTTGAGCGTGATCAGTCATAAGTATCAATTTACATTCATAATCGGCCTTACAATCGTTAAGCCGCGCACACACTTAGTGGATTCATTATGTCGGACTCACCACAGGTAACTCATAATCTGCAGTTGTTACTCCTGTCTCCTGACAAAAACATTGCATGCGGAGCATGGAAAGTTACTAGAGCGCGCAACCGCGCGTCTCTCACAAGGAACGTCATGGCAGTGATTGACAAGCCAGAGGGCCAATCCGCGCACGCCTCTCACAATGGCAGTGACTGACAAGCCAGAGGGCCAATTCGTTTACGCGATGATCGCGTAAACGATTGGCTGATGTTTTTAAGGCCCTACCTCGTGCACAGATGATGTATATTAATAATATTACTTTCAGTGCACCTAATAAATAGTCTTTTATCAATTAGTAAAGACAGTTTCAAGTAATATTGCAAAAATTTATAAAACAAAACATCCTCTGTAACACCTTTAAGCTGATTAACATGGAAAGAGCACAAAGGTCTTGTACCTTAAAGTCTATATATTCCAATTTGTGAAGACCCACGGTAGGCAGAGTTACATAAAACAGACTTACTTGGTGGCCATGACAGGCTTAGTTATATGAAGAACCGTGATATGCCATTTAATGCAAAAAAGTGATGAAAGCCATTTAATTGTGAAGGTAATAAGCCATTTGATGTGATGACAACGGTATGCCCAATGACTACGATCTGCCTGATGGCAACGATATGCCATGTAATGCTAAAGTCATGATAGACCATTTAATGTGATGGCAACTAAAGACCGTTTAATGTGATGCAACTATAGACTATTAATGTTATGGCAACGATATGCCATGTAATGCTAAGACTCATGATAGGCCTTTTATGTAATGGCAACTATATACCATTAATGTTATGGCAACTATATGCTCAATTGCAACTATGTGCTTGATTGCAACTATATGCCCGATGGAAACGATATGCCATGTAATGCTAAGAGTCATGATAGGCCTTTTATGTGATGGCAACTATAGACCATTAATGTTATGGTGACTATATGCCCGATGGCAACGATATGCCATGTAATGCTAAGAGTCAGGAAAGGCCTTTTATGTGATAGCAACTATATACCATTAATGTTATGGCAACAATATGCCCGATGGCAATGATATGCCATGTAAGGCTAAAAGTTATGATAGGCCATTTAATGTGATTGCAAGGAGAGGCCATTTAATGCAAAGCAGTGAAAGGCAATTGATAAGATGTCAACGGTCTGCCCGATAGCAACGATATGCCAAGTAATGCTAAGAGTCATGATAGACTATTTAATGTGATGGCAACTAAGACCATTGTAGGACTTTGCCTATTTATTAGCTCAATTAATTATAAAGAGGGGTAATTAAGTTACAGGGAATAAGAATCGAATCAACTGTAATCGAATTCACAGTAAATGATTCAGAATTAATATTTAACACTTCATCAATTATTGGTCCAGCAAAAAATTGAGGTGAAAGTATTTTACCAATTCTGGATAAAATATCTTCCTGTGGCCAACAGTAACAATATTTTATTATGATTATTATAAGCGAAAGGTAACTGATCTTTGAGTTTAAGACAGTAATTTGATACACAGCACAAGAAACTCGTATATGTGAAAATCAAAACAAGCTTTATTGACTACTTCTAATGATTACAAGAAACTAAGTCTAAACACGCACACACACACACATACATACATGCACACACATTCGCGGAGTTGATATGAGCTATGAAAAGTCCCAAGTTCAGTGCTAACTTAACTTGTAACCTGAGGAAAATCACAAAAGCAGAGCTTTGGCTTGATTCTTTCGGTTTAAAGGAGTTTCACCAGTTTCCAGCAAGAGAGAGAAGTTTTGCTTGTACCTGCGTTCACTCTGACAGCTGAGGTAGGTGGGTGTTTCGTGGCTCTTGTCGAGCGGAATCCCAACTCGGATTGGCTGTTTTGCGGTGATGTCTTCTCAGGGAAGCCCTCTGTTGGGTAGCGCGGAAGCTTTGAAAGGAAGTTGCCGGCTGGTGAAACGCGCTGTTCTGAGCGTCTGGCTTGAGCGGTCTCTCTTCTTGGGAGACTTTGGTCAGATAGTTCAGATAGTGTTTCGGAGTTCTGGATTTCGACGGCTGTTGGGTGAGAAGTATCAGCTGCGCGGCTCGTGGATGAAGATAGTCAGCGACTGTTAGATGGAAAGTCAACCATGGGACAAAGCAGCTGTGGCGCTTTAGATGTAAAGTTCAGCCATGGTCAAAGTATCGGTGCTTCAACTTCTTCTTTTCAGCATAACCCAAACAACTTTTGTTGGTCAAAGTAGTGGTGCTTCAACGACTAGCTTGTTTGGGACAGCATAAGAGGAGCAAGTTGGCGCCATCCTTCAGATGCGATCCTCCAATGAGACGTTGTTACGGAGATTAGACACGCCCTGTCTATTGTCTATTGATTTATTACATTGCGTGATATCCGCGGAACATTTTCCTGTTTTATTAACAACTATATAACGTTTCCTAATATTTTCCTGATACTGAATTTCAATGTTTCATTCACACAGAATTATAGAGAATTATAAATCCTGTATTTAGAACTCAAACATGACACATTTCTTACACACATATTACTAGACTGACCTAATTAAAACAATGATTACAAGAAAGAAAATGCATACGGGAATACAAACATATAATGCATTGACTCCAACATGTTAGTAATCACATCATAGCATGTGTTATTCTGGATATAGTTAATATTTTAAATGATCGACAATTGTCCTTTTGAGATTCAAGATTGAGTCCTTAAGCAGAGTTTAAACTAGTGTTGTCAAAAGTACCGGTACTTCGGTACCAAGTCGGTACTGAAATTTTGAAAATGTGACGATACCAGCATTTCTGTAGTACCTGGTAGTACCGAGAATCCGGGTATATTCGGTACCCACTGATAGGGCTGTGCCAGTATTTACTTGAATATGACATGAGTGGAGCACAAAGCTTTGTTTACAGAAGAAATAATAGCTTAGCAATTAAATGTGACATCGCAGCCATGGAAACATTTTGGTTAATGCCGAATAAGAGAGGTGCGTGAGTCCATACATTTAAGCTTCGTATTCTGTTTTCCGAATCGCGATCTGGTCACTTGATTAGCAGAGAATTTAACAATATTCCATTAGTTATTCCACTGAACATGGAATCTGTTTCTTTTCCCAAATCTTCACTCACAGGGATTATAACATTTCTTTCGTTCGCATTCGGCTATTCGCATTATTTACTGTGGTAAAGTAGAAAAAACACCGTAGGACACACACCAGTGATTTTTACTTTCGTTTTCTCTGGCAGCGCTAAATCAAACATAGCCTGAATGTCTTGCCCCTGCGGAGGATAAAACACGCTCTTCAGACGTTTTACAAACAAGTGTCAGTTGTTTGTAACAAGATATTTGATAATCTTTGTTTGATAACGAAGATATTATTAAAGAGAAATGGTCTCTTTCCTGCTCGTGTCCCACATCCCTCTCAAAGCGCAAAGCGGCTATATCAAAGTAATAATGGGACTTTGGCTATATGACGCGTCTTTGTGTGGAAATAAAAAACGAATGCTTTTTGAAATAATATTTAACTTTCTCATTATTTAGGTTACAATTATTTACCGATATTTATTTCATAGTTTTACAGGCTGTAGTGTGTTGTTTCTCTGACGGAATAGCTAAAATAAACACGCACGTCTGTTACCCCTGTTGAAAAAACGAGCATATGCTGGTAAAGTAGGTTTTGAAGCTGGTATGCTGGTTTGAGCTGGTTTATGCTGGTCCAGGACCAGCTTAGGACTAGTATGGACCAGCAGGACCAGTTTAGGACCAGCATTTGACCAGCATACAGCTTCAAAACCTACCTTACCAGCATATGCTGTTTTTTCAACAGTACACAATGGATGTTTGAGCATTTAATTTTTTTTTTTTTTTTTATATATTTCAAAATTTATTTAATTGAGGTAGCCTATATATACACACACAAACACACACACTCCAAATCATATTTAATGTTTTTAAAATAGGCTATATAAAATAGTAAAATAGTTCCAATAGATTTGACTGTGGTACCGAAATTGGTACCAAGAACCGTAAAATTTTCATGGTATCGGTACCGACTACTGGAATTTTGGTACCGTGATAACACTAGTTTAAACCGTGACCGGAGTCACAAGTGGCCGGGGCAAAAGGGATTCCTAATCAGGGTATGTCTGTGAGGATCCGTTGTGCTTTTAGGTCCATTAATTAATGTTTCCTGTTCCATCCGATAATACAAGAGGGTTTTGTGAGAGAATCAATAGATTTAACATGATCAGACCCCACGTGATTAGTTTTGATTAGTTTACTTCTGATGAACTCAAGACAGGCTTCTTTGTTAAAAGAAGTCACGTCATCATTCCTGTTAATGCTGGGGGTCAGGAAATGGACCTGTTGGTCAAAATGAAGCTTTGTTTGGTCAGTTCCTAGTTGATGGAGTCATAGGGCAAGTCCTGTTGATCGATGCCCTACAGTCCCCTTTTGCTTGGCTGGGTTCCTGGTGCGAACGTCGGCAGGCACTGGAACAAGAGGCAGAGAGAGAACAGACAAACACAAGACACAAACAATGCTTCCCTCACGTGACTGAATCCTGGTGAAGGACTTGGGTAACTTGGAATAAACGGGTTAGGAACACTTCAACTAACATAGGGGTGTACTGTTTAAGACCAGTTGTAATTGGGTGGTTTCGACTAATCTAATTGTCAGTGGTTTGATGAGGAGGTAGAGGCGTAATTTCAATCAGGTTGGTTGAGTTCTTGAGTTCAGGTTCTTGGTAACTTCTATCACGTCAGAAAATGTGCGGGACGCCCGACGTGCATCTATCAAAAGACTCTTGCACGGCGTTCACTTGCTTGTGCAGGAGGAAGGCCAGTGTCAAGGTCACAATATATCCTACAATAGTAGAGATGCAAAGCGTTGTGTCAGCAGCAGACCAAGACCGAATGAATGGCACGCCAGCGGGCGGAAGGCGAGCTATAGCTTCTAAGGCTGTATCAACAGGAGTCAGATCAATAAGTTGCGTTTCTTCCTCCCTGATCCTTTCTTCCAATTCCGGATCGAGGACGAAGGAATGCTGTTTGAAGAACGGCGAGATTTCAAGTGCAGCCTGGTACTCGTCGTCGCCAAGGTGATGCAATGCAAGATCGTCGACGTGGAGGATCGAGCCCTTAGGGACACTGATCCAGAGAGTTTGGTTAGGCAGAATGATGCACGTGGCATTATCGTGTTGATCATAGGTAAGGGTAGCGGTACGTGCAGGGGTGTTGACTAACCATTGGTTTCCTATGATTTCGGCTTGCGTTGCATCGACTTGAGACCCTGGTGTAGCTTCAGTGGGGCAGCTAGTGTCGGGTCTAATTGAGCCGGTAAATATTGTTTGAATCGATAATGGGCAAACTTAGGAGGAAGGCTAAGTCGCCTGTTTCTGGGCTTACGTATTCACGAGTTCACATATCCATATAATTAAATGGAGTAAAGTTTTGCGTATTTGGCGTGCTGTCCGGGGAGAGGGCTCCGAGCTCGGAATTTTGGCCCGAACCCAGAGTACTCCCCCCGGTGTGGTAGAAGTAGATAGAACTATAAGTGAGGAGATGGGGTGGAGGAGGGATGCTGATAAACTCTCAGATGAACAGAAGTCAGTCTGCTGAATTTATACCTTTTGACATTGGTTGAGTTGATTAACTGAATGCTCTCCACCTGTGCTAATTAGGTTAATTATCTGAACTTGCTCCTCCCGAATTTTGTTAATAAAACATCATTTCACGAGTTCACATATCCATATAATTAAATGGAGTAAAGTTTTGCGTATTTGGCGTGCTGTCCGGGGAGAGGGCTCCGAGCTCGGAATTTTGGCCCGAACCCAGAGTCTTCCCCCCAAAAAGCAAAAGAGCAAAAAGGACAGCCGCCAGACTAAAAACCCCCAAAAGACGCCGAGAATTGGCGGACTGGCATTTCAAGAAGCCTGGTCGCTTGACCAGGAGAGCCCATGTTGCCACTGACAGGAGTGCATCACTGTACCAGGCGGATGGGCCCTACTAGCCGACAAACGATGGGTAGCTGAAGTTTGGAACGACCGATCGGGAGGGCTCGTGAGGGCTCCAGGAGACCAATGCTCGTTGTATCAGATGCGTAAAGCCCTACCGGCCGATAAATGAGGAGCAGTATGAGTTAAACCGTCTGAGCGGGGGGGGGGGTGTCCGTGCTGCCTCTGACGGGATCGTGCATCGCCAGGTAGACGGGCCCTACCGACCAATTGACGGGGAGCGCGTGATTTGGAGCGGCCGGTCGGGAGGGCTCTGGTTACGTCTGACAGGAGACCAATGCTCAGTGTCAAACGGGTGAGCCCTACCAACCGAAAGACGAGGGGCGACATGGTTTAAGAATGACCAGCCAACAGGGGCCCACTCAGCCTCAGCCGGGAGCAGCCCCCGGCAACAGGTGAGTGGGTTCCATTTGCTGATGGCGGGATGAAAGAAATTGGAATGCCTGGCCAGGAGAGCTCTCGCAGCATCCGATGGGAGACCAAGGCTCATGGCATCGGATGGGTAAACCTCGCTAGCACACAGGCAGAAAGTAAAGAGCAGAGGCTCGACCGGGAGGCTCTCGCGGCGCACTACGGGAGACCAAGGCTCCAGGAGACCAATGCTCAAGGCCTCGGACGGGTAAGCCTCGCCGGACAAGAAAGCAGCACGGACCAGGAGGCTCTCGCGGCATCAGATGGGAGACCAAGGCTCATGACATCAGACGGGTAAGCCTCGCTGGTAGACGGGCAGAAAGTAAAGCACAGAAGAACGACCGGGAGGCTCTCGCGGCATCCGACGGGAGACCAAGGCTCCAGGAGACCAATGCTCAAGGCCTCGGACGGGTAAGCCTCACCGGACGAGGAAGGAAGCACTGACCGGGAGGCTCTCGCGGCATCAGATGGGAGACGATGGCTCCAGAAAAGCAATGCTTGAAGCATCCGACGGGTAAGCCTCGCCGGACAAAGAAGGAGAAAAGATGGAAACTGACCAGGAGGGCTCTCGCTGCATCCAACAGGAGATCAATACTCGTGGCATCGGATGGGTAAGCCTCGCCGGACAAAGAAGGAGAAAAGATGGAAACTGACCAGGAGGGCTCTCGCTGCATCCGACGGGAGATCAAGACTCACTGTGTCAGATGGGTAAGCCTCACTGGATGGAAAAAATTAAAAAGATGATTGGAAGGGCTCTCGCTGCATCTGACGGGAGATCAATACTCATGGCATAGGACAGGTAAGGCTCGTCGGACAAAGGAGAAAAGATGGAAAATGACCGGGAGGGCTCTCGCAGCATCCGATGGGAAATCCAGACTCGCAGCATCGGATGGGTAAGCCTCACTGGACGGAAAAAGTTAAAAAGATGGAAACTGACCGGGAGGGCTCTCGTTGCATCCGATGGGAGATCAAGACTCACTGTGTTGGATGGGTAAGCCTCGTCAGCGGTGGAGAGAATTTTTTTTTTTTTTTTTTTTTTTTTTGCTATAGAATTGGGCTCCTATGGGAGTGGAGGGGACATCGTTGCAGCTGCAGTGGAAAGATCAGCCAGACAAACTGAGCTCCTGCGAGAGCATGGAGATAACGTTGCTGCACCGTGAAGGCAAGGTTTGCCAGGGAAGGAGCTCCTGCGGGAGCGGCAATGTAAGAACAGAGTGGGCTCCTGCGGAATCAGGTGAGAAGACGCTGCTGCACCGAGACAATTTTAGTGGATTGATGGTGTTAATTGAGGTGGATATGGTGAGCTTGTAGGATTTAGCGAGAGAACAAGCTGAAGCTGAAGAATTTGGCTGGTAAGGGTTTGCGGAGCTTCTTTAACATGGAAGCGATTGGATTAGATAGGATATAGATCTTTAAAACCTCTGATGGCCAGCGACTAGAGTTTTTGACTCTAAAGCTCAGAGAGGCCTTTTGGGGCAGCTGTGGTTCCTTGCCGCTGTTGATTCTGGTTTGCTTAGTTGTGGACACTTGATATTCAACAATGTTTTGATCTGCCTTCATTGTCTTCACTGCACACCATTGTATGCAAACTGAACTGTCCTGGATGATGACATCACTTTTCATCCAGAGCTGTTGTATAGATAAATTAAGTAGTTTTATGATGGAATGAATCAATACTGGACTTAAGCTGCACAATGGCACCATTTTCTTCTAGAGCTGCTGTGCAGCCAAAATTATATTGCTTTCACTGTAAAGCTGCCCCGACACAGCCTGCATGTAAAAAGCTCTACAAAATTGACTTGATTTGGTTGCTGTCCTGTGCGTAACAAATATTTGGAAAAGTGAATAGGTTGGGTCAGGGTCCACCTTTGGAGCCAGCAGCCTGAATTTCAGATCAAATCTGTGCTCTGATCTTGCTGGCGACCTTCATAAAGCAAACAAAACAAGATGACTGTAACAACAATTTAATAAAATCACACATAATACCGACATTTCATATTAGGGTTGCAGAGTGTATCGGTACTACAGTAGTATTGCGATACTAAAGCTTCAAAATACTGGCAATGCCATTGTATTGGTAGTAAGTCGGTACGGTAATACCATAAGGAATGTAGTATGAGTGGCAGGTACACTTCGTTTGAACGCGCATGCCTGCAAAATCTTTAAATTGAGACTGCCATTGCTTGTCTACTGTGCCCAGTGTGGTAAATGTTGTGTAGCGCCTTATTGTTCCCCAATCTTGCAATAAGATAAAGTTGCACCTTTTTAAGATAAAGTTTCACTACTGGAACAGGTGTAATTATTTATAAAAACATCTTTGCTAAGACGATTCAGACAAATGCAATTCCATTCATCAATATAGCAGCTTTGCACTCGTTATTTTTATTTATTTACTTTTTATTATATATATATATATATATATATATATATATATATATATATACATTGTATTAAGTTTTAGTACTGCTCTCCAGTCCAGGTTGGAAATTTCATGCCAGAAAAAATGCTGCTGATAGTTCGTGACGCGAGCAAGAGCGTTGTTTTTGTTTAGTTTCTAAATGAATCTGTTTTGAACGAGTCAGACGAGTAGCTGACTCACTAAGCGATTCATTATTATTATTATTATTTTTATTTATTTAGTTATTATTATTATTTTATTATAATTGAAGTGCAAATGTATAAATTCCATGTAACTTGAGGCAGCTTCTGCTGAATGTACACTGCTGAATGCGTTTACAATGATTCATTGATTGGTAACAAAGCCTGTTCTCATTATTACTGAAGCATTAAGAGAAAAATCTGGTCTGTTTAAACATTTATGAAAATTCGGTCCATTTTGTATACTGCATTACCGCGATACATCAGCTATAGTATTATCTAATGGTGTAGATAATTGTTTATAGCATTAAACACTTAAAACAGTTGCAGCTGATTGGAAAAATGTTTTCCCATGCATGCTTGAACTGACTACGGTGCATTTACCTCAGACCAGTAGACATCACCAGCGTGTGACGATTCGAGGGAAACCGAATCATTTCTCAAAGCGGTTCAATTGATTCAAAAGCTTTGTTTCTCCCATCACTAGGAGGAACCCTCAACAGTTATTTTCATCAGTTATCTGAGTCTTAACATTAATTATTTTATACAGATACAGTCGTGGAATTTATTTGAATCCATTAGTGAGAATGAATGAGTGTATGAAATTGTCTTACCAGTCTGTGCAGCGTCTCTTTAACGGAAGCTGGGTTTTGAGTTACTTCAAAACAGAAACAAATCGGTTAGAGCTGAAAATTATATAGCGTTATATTTTATGTTTATCTCAGGACAGCGTTGACGTTAACCCTCTGGAGTCTGAGGCTGATTTTGGGCCCTGGAGAAGTTTTGACATGCTCTGACATTTGTGCTTTTATCAGTTGATTATAAACATATTAATGACAAAAGTGTCATTACACTGTATTCAGCACAAACTAGGCTACCATAATATGTGAGGAACATGTATGTACATGTTTGTGTTTTTAAAGGAATAATGTTTATGCGTGGTTATTGAAAAAAAAAAAAAAAAAGTAACTGAAACAATACCTCAAAATGCATACTAAATGTTTTTTCACAAGACTTTTGAGAATTGTATATTTTAGTGTAGAGTTTTTGCTTCAAAATGATGTGGAAATGATCCTCCCTACTCTGACACATAAAACATTGTATTGATTTTAAATTTCTAAGACACTTTTTGTTGAGGTAGGCCATATGCGAAGAGGTGTGACTCTTCATGAATAATGAAGTGATTTACACCTGGGGAGATTAAGACCCTGCCCTAATGAGCCGCATAATGAGCCATTCAGTCAGGAATGTGACTGAGTCAACTAAGAAAATGCAAAGACAAGACATATCATTGTTTTTTTTCTTTTTTCTTTAAAATAAAGTTAACAATATAATCCACATATAAACTAGGGTCAAAGGTACATTTTGTGTATACAGGCAAATAAAGGTAAGGTTTATAAAAAAAGCCCACTTTTACACCCTATACATAACCTGCTTGATCACATATAGATAATCTTTGCAGCCCAATGGTCAGTGAGAGGTGGTGAACAGAGAATCTGAACAGTCACACATCTGTGTACCATTTTTGAAAACAGTTCCTTTTCAACTGAAGACACAAGTAAATGTCACATGCATGGCATTTCCAAGGTGTGTCTTGCCTTTTACCAAGCTGTACTTTGCAAAGCATGCAGTTCCGACGACCAGCGGTGGCATTATTCCTTGCATTTTGAACATTTTGAAGAGACTCTTAGGAGTGTGTTCATCAGCAGGACGCAGCTGTGGTCCAGGTTCCCGTGCAGGTAGGAATCTCAGAGTCTGTGGAACCATGTCAGTGTCATTATCTGTTTTCCATGACAGAGCTGAATGCCTGTTGCTTGTCTGAATGTTTTTCTTGGCCTTTTTTGCAAGGGGTTTTGGAGCACTCTCATTAGGGCTATAGCTGGAGAAAAAAAAACAGTGAGATGGTTATTACACAAGGAGCTATACTATTTGCATCATCAATAACTAATACTAATATAATGTTTATTATTGTATATATTAACATTACCAAGCACTAATGCTAATATATTGTGCACGCATAAGAAAGAAAGCCATACAGACACATATATACATACACTACCGTTCAAAAGTTTGGGATCACTAAGATTTTTAATATTTTTAAAATACGTTTCGTCTGCTCACCAAGGCTACATTTATTTAATTAAAAATACAGTAAAAACAGGAATATTGTGAAATATTATTCCAATTTAAAATAACTGTGTACTATTTAAATATATTTCACAAAGTCATTTATTCTTGTGATGTCAAAGCTGAATATTCACCATCATTACTCCAGTCTTCAGTGTCACATGATCCTTCAGAAATCATTCTAATATGATGATTTGCAGCTCAAGAAACATTTCTGAACAATTGTAAACAATAAATGTCTCTTGAGTAGCAAATCCTCATATTAGAATGATTTCTGAAGGATCATGTGACACTGTAGACTAAATAGTACACAGTTATTTTAAATTGGAATAATATTTCACAATATTACTGTTTTTACTGTATTTTTAATTGAATAAATGTAGCCTTGGTGAGCAGACGAAACTTATTTTAAAAACATGAAAAATCATACCGATTTCAAACTATTGAACGGTAGTGTACATAGGCCTACCATATGGGTGAACATGTACTTACTCTTTCTCATTTCCGCCTGTGTTGCTGGGTGCCCTCTTAGTGGGAATTGCAGGTGAATGTGAGAGTGATGGATCCACATTCCTAAAAAAACAAATTGTAAAAAAAAAAAACCCTGTTATTATTAGCATATAAGATACTACTCTCATACCATTACCTATGCATAACGGACAGGAAAGTAACAGGTATACAAGCATGCTGTATATGTCTGTCAACTGGCCATTACCGGACAAAGTGTGCGAATGTGTAAACGTTACAGTCTGCTATATCAGTTAGCACATATAGTGGGTAAACATGTACTTACTCTTTCTCATTATCGCCTGTGTTGCTGCGTGCCCTCTTAGTGAGAATTGCAGGTGAATGCGAGAGTGATGGATCCACATTTCTAAAACAAAACAAAAAAACTGTTATTATTAGCATATAAGATACTACTCTCATACCATTAGCTATGCATAACTGACAGGAAATTAACAGGTATACAAGCATGCTGTATATGTCTGTCAATTGGCCATTACCGGACAAAGTGTGCGAATGTGTAAACGTTACAGTCTGCTATATCAGTTAGCACATTTAGTGAATAGCAACACGTTCGCGCATTTCACAACCAAGCATATTTTAGCACATTCACGTCTATCATAATATGCTATTCAGCTGCATGCAGTTAATCGATCTAACGCGTGTATCCAACGTCTCTATGCATATTAATAACAAGTCGAATATCAACAGAAAAGCATTCTATTTATAAGCATTTTTATGAGATAAAGTTATATAGATAGATGTAAATATAAGGCAAATATGTACGCTTATATAAAAAAACACGTCAAATAATTTAAGTAACGTTATATCAACAGAAAAGCATTCTATTTATAAGCATTTTTATGAGATAAAGTTATATAGAGTTATATAGATAGGCCTAGATGTAAATATAAGGCAAATATATATGTACGCTTATATAGAAAAAACACGTCAAATAATTTAAGTAAAACTAAATCACTTACTCATCAGAAACTGTATCTTCAGCTGGATCAAGTCGCTCTTCAAAATACAGACGTTCATCGTCAGAGTCGTGTTCTTCTTCCGAGGAAAAAGTGAACTCTTCCTCACTGTCCAGGACCATCTGAAGAGGCTGCTCACCTGAGTAGCGTGCCATCTTCCAAACGCGCAGGAAAGCGAATGAATCTGATGAAACTTGATGCTTTTTAAGACGCTGTTAGGGGCGTTTACAGTTTGCATAGATCGCCTCAGCTTATTATCTTATGAATAGAGCGCTCTGCGCGTGGGCGGGCACACATTAAAGATAATTAGGTAAGACAGGAGAAACAGTACCTCTCTTTACTTTTATACTGATTACATAAAGGGAGAATATTTTTTTTTAGAATTTATTTGTTTCGTTTAAAAGTAGACACTTAAAGCTTTGCAAAGACATATCTCTCATGTCCATGTAGCATGTATAAGCCATCTATTTTAGTTACTTTTAGTGACGTTTTAGAATGATGTTTGCAGAGACGGAGATGGCAGGACAGCACACCCTGTATATTTTATTTATTTTTAAAAAGCACAAAGTTTTATTTTGATTGTGAGTGTACACAAAAAAAAGAAGACATTCTATAGTTTCATTTGATATTTTACTTATGTCTCTATGATAAAAAATGTAAGTATTAAGTATTTTAAGTCTGTTTTGCTGCAATGTGAAAAAAAAACTGCAAAACGCGCCGGCGCGTTTTTAGACCTCAGAGTGTTAAGTTCTTATTAATTCTGCAACTGTGCGTGCGATCTGACTGCACATGATGTCCGAGCTGTTTGTACAGCGCCTTAGATTAGAAACGGCAAATCTATGAAAACGGTTCAAATTTCAAAACATATTTCTTCCGATCAAAATTGAGTATCCAGATAGTATGAACTGTTCTCGTGATTTAGCGACCAAAGCGAAGCAAGTTCAACCAGGGAAAACGAAAAGGATTTGAGCTGTGTTTTTTACGGTTTTGAGCCAGCGGGGTGGAGAGAAAGCTGGCCGACAATGAATCAGCGGCGCGGCTTGTTGAGAGCTTGTTGAGAGCCTGTTGCAGCGGCCTGACTGTGGAGGAAGGCCCACTCCTTTGCGGGAATTGGGCAGCATTGCCCGAGACACGAGCTTGGTGTTTGAGGGGCTTTATTATCCATTTCTTTATGGCCGGAAAGATTGAATGAGTTGGAGATGAGAAAGACGGGGAAAAAGATCGCGGATATGTTGCCCGTGGTAGGCCTCGGCATGCTGGGCCGGTTTGTTTGGGCCAAGACCGCCAAGACCCGCGAGACAACGCTGAGGGATCGGCGGTGGTGCGGTGTGGAGGATAATCACTTTTTAGGCCAGAAAATTGAGGTAAGATTCCTTGAGGACGAAGAATTTTTCATCGGACAGACGGCGAGAGCTCGATTTTAGACGGAACGTAGGGCGAGGCCTAATGCTGATAAACTCTCAGATGAACAGAAGTCAGTCTGCTGAATTTATACCTTTTGACATTGGTTGAGTTGATTAACTGAATGCTCTCCACCTGTGTTAATTAGGTTAATTGTCTGAACTTGCTCCTCCCGAATTTTGTTAATAAAACATCATTGGGGAATAGCGCTACCCAGGGAGAAAGCGAGATGGGTTTGCAAGGGGTTAACAGGGCCCAGAGTGGCCGAGGATAGAATGTTTTGGACCAAGCTAAGGGGTATCAAATAGTAGGGATCCTACCCATGGCTAAGTTATCGATTGAGGAACTTATTTCCCTTAGCATATCGGTCATGAGTGTAGTTAGGAGTTGTATTTGGGCTAAATCGTTTTGCATGACCGAAAATAGTGTGTTGATGGATTTTATAGTTTGATTGAGAAGGGTGCTATGGGTGTTTAAGATTGTGATAGTCCCGTTCAAGGATTTCCCGAAGGTTTGTAAGGCCTGGCTCTGAACTGAGAGCTGTTGTCGTATTACAGGCATTTCGGCCTGAATTTCGCCCACATGCCGTCTAACGGTGGCCAAATTTACAGCATTAGCGGTGCTCACGCCAATGTTAAACAGAGTTCCTACAGCCGCTGCAGCCCCAAGTAGGGCGCCCAAAAATCGTTTGGGATGCCGGTTGTACCCGCTTAATTCAGCCTGGGTTACAGTCATTTTCTGCAGTTGTTGCAGCATGTGGTTCACATCTGCCTGGGCATGGCCAAGGATCTCCCTAGTCCAACGGCTTCCGGCCCAGGTGGCTTGAGCGGCTGTGGGGGTGTAGTGAGCTCTGACAACATCACGGGGGTTGAATCTGACATAAACCCTTTGAGTGTAGGTTTTGCAATTCAACAGTTATCAATAACCCCGGTTGTTCACGGAGTACTATCCCTGACGATGGTCCAGGTGACACAACTTCTGGCTGGGGCATGACCCCAAGTATGCAGAGACACAAGGCAGCGAATTTGAGCATCTTCCTGGTAATAGAGCTCACCTTAGTTGGCAACGGGTTTTACGACAAACTCTAACGCTTCTGGTGAAGAGTAGTCAATCCTATTTTGGGACCTGAATCAGTTACGGGAGTTTCCTGATGAGGGGACTAGGGAGAAAGGGCACTGATAGTGAAAGAGGAGAAGGGAAAGCATAAGGAGAGAGAGAAAAGAAAACACAAGGAGAAACAAGGACACTGAGTTTACTAGAGCAAAGTGAGTGTCACATGTGTGAAGCAACTCCTTTCTACTAGAGGTTGTCACTAGCAGTGCCGTGGAGTAAGTGTTGTGTAAAATAAAAAAAATAAAAAAACTTTCCCTAGAATGACAAAGTCATTAGTGTGGTGTAGAGTAGGGGATTGTCGGTCTGTGTCCGTGGGTTTGAACCTCCCCCTTTTCCTGACGGTTGGAACCTCGGTGCCTCTTTATCTGGTTTCGATGGACCCATCGAAGGACTGGCTCGTTGCAGCCTTGTCTGATTTTGATTCAGTAGGCGACAGGTGAGAGCTTGTCCACAATCTCATGTGGTCCTGTCCAGTGAGGTAGGAATTTCTTTGACAGGCGATGGGGAGCTTTCTGCCTTGGCTGGGCGAAGCTATAGTACCACACCTTGTCTCCGACATTGAGTTCTTGGTAAGAGGCCTTTTTGTCGTAGTAGGCTTTACGCCCTTCCGCGCTTCTTCTTTGGAGGTTTTGTTGTGCGAAAGCGAAAGTCGCTCTCAGGTGCTGATCATAGCTGTCAACATTGAACACTGAAAATAAGGGAGATTTCCCGGAATCCATCGTTGGCATGGGGGACAGGAGGTCAGGACCCCCGCAGTTTTGAAAAGACAGAAATCGACCCCCGCACTTTTGATAAGGGCTGCTTCAATCAGTCACACTATATCATCATTTAGCTTAGGACATTTTCTTTCAAATGAGACCATTTTCATTTTCACGTTTCTGTGAGCTTTCGTTCGTAAACAATCAACAGAAATGCACTCTCAAATGGAGAAACACGCCAAACCATCGATCAAAGCGTGCTAACGTTTTAGGACAGGTCGATGGTATATAAATCATGCCCGAACGTTAGCGTTTGTCAATCAAGCCAAACCACCCGTTCAGAAACCGAGAAATTTGAAGGCTGATCTCTCAGGTTGACGCGCAAGCTGGCTTGACTGAAGTTTTCGTGAGGATTTATAGTTTATGGACTGTTTTGATTTCGGTATATACATCTAGAAAGGTAAAAGCATTGATGGCATCTATAAAAGAGATATCTGAAAGCGAAACGAAAGTGATATTGCCTCGTCCAGTGGGGAGGACGCACGAGAGGAGAACTGCGCGTTTAATTGCTATGTGTATATTGTAATACTGCATTTAATGCTTATCAGTGGCGTGCACTTTGATCGTGAAAGTGAAAGTGCCCTTTGCAGTCGCATTGCGGTGCCCCCGTGTTCCCATTTCTCCCGATGTCCATTACAATTTATATACTTAATTTCCCGCGAGCCTTTCAAAGAAACTCCATGAGCGCGGAAAGACGCGTTTTGGCACATGCATACGTGCCCGTGGTCAAGTGCAAGCCACTTCACAGACACAGATAGTTGCGTGTTCTGAGTTAACACAATCAGAGCGTAAAAATACGGGATATTTTACGGGAAAATACTAAAACGGGAAGACAGCGGGAAAAGAGCTAAAATACGTGAGAAACCCGGAAAAAACGGGAGGGTTGACAGCTATGGTGCTGATGCAACTCTTCCAGATACTGGTGAGTGGTGTAGGCGGTGACAAGGTTCATGTCACCAGGTTGGTACAGCAGGTGTAGCGGTAGTGTCATTTGTCGCCCTGTCATCATTTCGAATGGGGCTACTCCGGTAGACTGTTGAGGGGTGGCCCTAATGGCCATCATACCAGAGGGAGCTTGATATCCCAATCCTTTTGGTTGGCGGACACATACTTCTTCAGCATGCTTGCCACTGTCTTGTTGGCCCGTTCGACCTGCCCTGAGGAAATTGGATGATGGCTTATGTGAAGCTTGGCCTGTATGCCCAGGAGTTTCCATACATCCTGCATAACCTCAGCGGTGAAGTGGGTTCCTTGGTCAGAGTTGACTCTTAGAGGCAGTCCAAATCTTGAGAAGATCTGGTTCATTAAGAGGCAGGCTGTTGTTTCTGCTGTATCATTGGGAACTGGGAGACACTCTATCCACTTTGTGAATTCGCAAACCACGGTGAGGAAGTATTTGTTACCCCGTGTTGACCGTGGCAGGGGTCCTACCCAATCTTTTTGGAGGTCCGACCATGGGAAGGTCATTCCTTTCCGTTGTAGTGGTGCTCTGTGGTTTGGGTTTGCCGGTTGGAACTGGCAACACACCAGGCATCCTTTTACGTATTCTGTCACATCTTGCTGCATGCCAGGCCAATGGCAGGCGCCATGGTGTCCAGCGCATGGTGCATCGTGGGCATGTGTCAGCATTATCCCCCTTTGGCTCTGAGGAACTACAAGCTTTGGCGCAGTTAGGGGCTCAGGGACATATGTGAGAATGCCGTCCTTGAGATGCAGCATGTGCTTGATTGAGTGAAGGTGGCGGAGATTGGAGGACTTGGATAGATAGGAGGTGGAAATGGGATGAGTTATTGGGTCGGAAATGTGAGCGGCAATGGTTTGCAGCATGGGATCCGATGCTTGGAGGGTGAGGAGATCGTCAGCAGTGAACTGAGGTGAGAGTTCAACATGGGAGGAGGCGGGGGTTTGCACGCCAATGGCGTGCTGGCGGCAGGTTATGGCTGCAACTGAAGGGTTGGGTGGGAGGGATGGGAATTTCCAAGGCTCTCCATGTGATGCACCAGCTTTGGCAAGGGTATTGGTTTGGTCATTGAGATCTTTGTCTTGCCCTGGTTGGCGTGAATGACCACAGACTTTTTTCCAGTAGATGATCATGTCATGTGTTCTGACAATGGCATCGCATGCTTGGAAAAGTTCCTGATGTTTGACAGGCTTGTTGTTAGCCATCTTGAATCCATTCTGTTTCCATCCAGCTAGATGGCATGTGAAACTTAGACAGGCATAGTAGGTGTTGTTGCAGGGTCTGATGACCCCCTTTTGTAGCATGGAGTCAATGATATCTTGCACTGATTCGTATGATGCTATCGGAATCTTGTACTGCCGCACAAATGTCGGTGGCGCATTTGGGTGAGTTGGGATACGCACCATGTGGATAGCAGTAAGGCCACAGTCCAGGGAATCCTTTGCGAAGGAGTCCTTGTATTTGC
This sequence comes from Megalobrama amblycephala, assembly GCF_018812025.1. Classification (NCBI taxonomy): domain Eukaryota; kingdom Metazoa; phylum Chordata; class Actinopteri; order Cypriniformes; family Xenocyprididae; genus Megalobrama; species Megalobrama amblycephala. The sequence goes on along the minus strand of NC_063048.1, from coordinate 9,556,623 downwards.
ACAGAACTTCTTTAAGTCCTTGGTGATCCATTTCACTGTGGAGGGCATCCACCTCGCTCAGGATTTGTTGGACTTGTGCATTGAACCCAGCATAGGGTTCCTCTGAGTCATTTGAGGGACTGTGGGTCTTGACGGTCAGTTCTACAGGTGACTCTGTTGCGGTCTGTGTTGACACAGCGTAGACGGCGAGGTGAGTGTCATCTGTAAGTTCTGATCAGCAGACGCTTTCTTTAGGCACCGGCAGAATAGAAGTGATGGCGATGATCTCATGGGGCTTTGTGAAAGTTACAGTGTTGTGGCAATCATCTGACATTAGCTCGGCTGGTATGTGGCCGATGACAGGAACTGTCAGTTCAAAGTCATGGAACGCCTGGTTAATGAGCCATCTCAGGTGACTGGCTTTTGGCACATTGATTTCTTTGGCCGTACAGTTGTTGAACAACACATACACAGCACGAGATGACACTTCTATGAGAGGTGTGGCTTCCAAGGTCAGTCCTAGTTTTAGGCAGGTCCTGGAAGGTTGGAAAAAGCCTAGCTTACTGTTAAGAGTCTGGCCAGGTCGCATGTTGAGGCGGACACTGACACTCTTGCTGTAAGCGGGGACTGTGGCTTCTTGCTCGTTGATCATGGCGCATGCGTCTGGCATTGTCTGACCAGATCGAAGGTTCTTGAGGTTGAGTGAAGATGTCAATTGGTGTGACAGGGGAGCCCATATGACGTCGTTCACGGTGTCAACGCAGGCGTTGAGACGGACCATGATGTCTGCTCCTATGTAGATGTCATGAGGCAGGTTGGGGACAACGAGGAAGTAGTGACTCAGGAGTCTGTTGTTCCATCATATGTCCACGGCACAGACGATCTTGGAGGTAGCCATGGTTGTTGACCATGGATTGAGAGGGAAGTGGCTATGCTTCAGGACGGGTGGTATGCTCTGATTTGTCTGTTTCAGTGTTCTTAAGAGCTTCAGGCTGATAGCTGAGTTTTCAGCCCACAGGGCTAATGCTGCATCAGGCACTGAGGTGTCTTGGACATTTATGGCAGTCATGATTCGGAGGGAACCTGAGTCTGACGCTTGCAGTGAGCAGAGGAATGGGTCTTGGTTCTTGTTGCTTGGAGTGGAACTTGCTCTTGACTTATCTCGTTTTCTTCGGAGGAGTGGCAGATGACCAAGACAGCACTTTCAGGAACTGGAGTGGTTTCAACAGCAGGTGTTTGTTGGACGCTGCTGTGATCTGACCCATCAGGTGTTGGATCAGTTTCTGCAGGATGTTCAGGTGGGACTTCTTGTCCATTTGAAGTTATGGTGCTTATGGTTCTCTGGGAGAGAGGTGAGGTGCTGTTCTCTGGGGTATGTTGAGTCAGGTGGTCACTGCCATCTTGTCCGGCCGCTAGTCAGGATGAATCTGGTTCGCTTTCTCTTCCCTCTTCCGGTCGTCCTCCTTTCGTTGGAAGAACTCTTTCATCATCATTTTCATCAGCTCTTGAGAGTAGAAACAAGGTGAAGTGTTTTGTTCTGGTATGGATTCATTTTGAGCTCGGTCAGCTTGGAATCTTTGTGAGTTTTTTCGTCGATTCCTTGGGCTGGTTGCTCCAGGGTGTGTTTGTCGTTTTCCCTTGGATTCCCATGAGCTTTTCCCTCTGGGGTTTCCAAATGAGCTTGGCTGATTCCAGGTTTTCTCCCAATGACTCTCATGAGGTCTTGATTGGTTCCATGAATTTTCCCACTGACGTCCAGGTGAGTGTTGTCGTCCACATGGTCCATCCCAGTGGTTGTCTCTCTGTTTAGGTCGAGTACCAGTGTGGGAGTCCCACTCTCTGTTGGACGAGGATGCATTCCACTCTTTGGGTGTCGGCTTGGCAAGGTCTTGATGCTGGGTGCCCTCTAGAGCCAGCCCCTGACTCTGAGTTTTGAAGTCAAGAACTGCGGTGGTTTTGGTGCCCTTTTCTAAGGCCATCTTCTGTTTGCAGTAGGCTTTGTGCGCCAAGTCTCTTAACTGTTGAGCACTCATTGTGCGTGGACAGGCAAGGACGCCAAGATGGTGGCTCACCCCAGGATGGAGGTTTCTCAGGAAGAGAGTTTTGAAGTTCAATTCCTTCTCCATATTCTGTTCGTTGCGAGACCCGAAGTATGCTAGCCTGAGTCGGCTATAGAAGACTTGAGGAGATTCATGATGACCTTGTTTTGTTTCCAGGGCAGCCACTAGTCCTTGTTCTGACTCAGGGTTGGCGAACTCTTTAATGAGAGCTTCTCGGAGCAGGTGGTAATCAGTATTTGTGTGGGCAGGCTGCCGGTCCAGGAAGCTGCGCACTTCAGAGCTGGATGTGGCTCTGAGCAAATAAAGTCTATCTTTGTCAGTGACATTGGGTCTCATTTCCAGATGGAAGTCAATATCTTGCAGATAACTCTGAACATTTGGACTACCTGGCACATTTGGAGTGAATTTGCCAAGGTTTCTGGCGAGCTTGTCAAGGTCTCTGAGGTCCAAGCCATGAGATGATCTGTGGCTGGCTGGAGCAAGTTCTTTTAGCTTATTGGGGAGGTAGGATTCTTCGGAGGGAGCTGGTGACTGTTTTGGCACTGCCCCCTTCTGATCATGTGCCAGTCCAGGAACAGGGGAGCCGGTCCTGCTTGGCAAAGTTGAAGTTGGTGCCCGACGTGTTCTTGACGGCTCACAGCACAATTCATATGCATCCGTGAGTTCCTCTTTAATACTGTCAGACTCTTCTTTGATGTAGTCAAGCTGTTGTTTTAGGCGGCCGACCTCATTTCTTGACTCATTCAGGTGAGTTTCGAGAGCCTTAATTCGACTGTTCTTGTCTCTGAAGTCAGCCTTTGCTTTTTCCAGTAGCTGTTCTGCGTACTGTAGCTTGTCGGAGAGATCAGCGTAGTCTGCTCTGCCTTGTTCCATTTCTTGAGTAGTAGCTGCTAGGGTCTCTTTTAGCCTGTTGATCTCCTCTTCGGCGCCTTGTTCCACTTCATCAGGCCCTTCTTGTCGTTCCTGAGCCTCCAGCTCCAGCTGTTCGATGTGTCGTTGTGCACATGTCAGCTCCTGCTGACGATGGGCGGCTTGCCTGTCGCTCAGTTTGAGGGTGGCGATGAGTGTGTGACTTAAGGAGCCGGTGATCTTGGCTAGTTCTTTGTGACTGTAGCTCTGGCTTGGGTCTTGTTTCATGAGGCTTGTTATGTTGTCATCGAGGCTGGTCCTGTGTCTGATGCTTTAGTGCTTCAGCGGCCTTAGGTAGGATGCTGTCTGTTACAACATTTAGCCAGGTCTCCAGATCCTTCCAGTGTCCAGCAGGGTCTGTTGTGCGAGACATTTTTTGCACCGTGAGGGAGATCTAAACCCGAGACTGACACAGACCTTGAAGAAAAGAACAAAACAAAACAAAACAAACAAGCAAGGCAAATCAAAGGAGTAAGTGTGCAATGTCAACTGTGAGCTAATGGGAATGAGTAATGAGTGTGTAAATGTGCAGGTAAGACTGGTTCTCAACTGTGGTCCTCTCGTGGATGTGCTTCTAACTCGGAGTCTCTGCGGAAAGAACCAGTAAGCGCACACAGGTAGCACAGCTAGAGAAGAGTAGAAGAAATGAAGAGCACGAAACAACAGAATAGCATTTAGCAAAGTGCAGAATAATAATGGGGTGCTTCCGGTTTCTGTCTTTAACACTATTTGTAGAATGAGTTTTGTAAAATTTAATTTAGAAGGATGGTTCTAGACAGGGGTTTGGAAAAAGATTTTGAAGCACCAGGACTGTGATTGTTATTAAAATTCCTTTCGGGGTGAAAGAAAAACAATAACAATGACAGTATTGGTTTCTCAGCTTAGTAGGATTGACAACCATGCACCACTTAAAGCGTTTCTAGACGCGTGATCAAGTTTATGGACGCCTACCAGTATCCTTGTCGACCTGCTTGAGCCTAGGCTGAGTAGGATAACAGGATGAGGAGGGAAGGTAAAGTGGGTGTCATACTATTTTAAAAGAAGTGTTCCGTTTCCCAAATATTTGTTAAATATTTCTTAAACACTCTGCTTTTATGACTTTCACAGGTACAAATCCAAAACCAGCAGCAGTAGTCAAACCAGAAGAGGACAGCTGAGAGAGAGAGAGAGAGAGAGGAAAAAAGAGAGTGAAGTTTTGCTCCCAAAATTTGGAAAAATTACAGGGTTGCCAGCGTGGTGGCACTGGGGAGTTGCTACAACTAGGGGGTTAGCTTGCTGCGCTAGCAGGAGAAGTTAACTGACCCAAGTATTGAGGAAGACCCCCAAATTTTCCTTTAAATAAATGAATTAAATCAAAGACTAAGGGAGTGAAAGTCTGAGACTTAGCTTTATTTTAAATAAAATTCTAATTAAAATTTGGAAATTATAGTTGTGAATTAAAATTGTAATGGGTTCAGCATTAAACATTGAGAGCAATTATAATCAAATTACTCAATCAAGTATCATCTGAATTAGGGAAGCCCAAATCCTAATTAATGACTAATGAATCTAAAATTTCAAAGCAATAATGATTAGTTAATGATTAAAATTGACAGATGTTTGTAAGCAACTACCATTAAATTAATCCACAAACATCCATACCATATGAAAGCTAAACTGCAATTGATTATGAAATTTATTTACAATTAAAATTGAAATCGAATTAAAATTCCCAATCAAAAATTCATATTCCCAGATGTCATTAAAATCAGTAAGAGCAGTTACAAATAACAGGAAATGTCATCAACAGTAATCAGGACGATTGCTAATTATTAAAACCAAAACAGTGTTTAACTGACAAGAGTAAATTTTGGGAGAGAGACAACTCTTAAACAAATGAGATTAACAAAACAGGTTTATTCATTTAACATTTATCACATTCTCTCGAATGGGAGGAGATGAGAAAAGATAAGATGTGTAAGTTAGACAGAACAGAGAGAGAGAGAGAGAGAGAGAGGTGAAAGCACTAGAGTGAATTAAAGTTCAGTAAGAAAGAAGTCATTCCAACATTGCAACATTACATTCAGACCACAAAATGCTATGCTAGCCACTAGCCCTTTAGCAAATGCTACTAGCTTTACATAGACTGTAATGCAGCTGCGCTAGTTTTAGCTAGCTCAGCTTATGCTAGGTTTTGTTTACACACAGTTAAATATGGTGCTGGCAGACTGCGCATGCGCACTTAAAAGTTGTCCCGGAAAATGTTTTTTAGGGCTTCCGGGTTACAGCTGTCACTGTCGTGGTGACCGTGACGCACAACAAAGAATACACTAGTTCTATACTCTTTGCACACAGATAACAAACAACAAAAGCACAACAATTATTGAACTGACAGCGCAGTTCACATTCACAATGAACCATTCAGCTTCTCATGTTTCAGAGCTGAACAACCCCCACACATTAGAGTGAGGCACATTAATCCACAGATTTTTCTGCAATTAATAATAGTAACGTTACTGAGATCTCGGCGATCTGAATTATTCGTGTCAGTTTCTGGATACGCAACAACATGCAGGATTTACTGCAACAAGTTACTTGATCAAGAATTTTCAAAATAATCCCATTCAAATTAAACTCGGACACGTGCAGTGTTTACGAGTATTAATATCTCATCTCACGAATGAGCGGATATAGGCGGCACATTAGGTAGCTAATCTCTAATGTAACCATGCAGGGATTTTAGCTTAGTTGAAATAACATTGGAACACGCAATATTATCCACTATAGCTACAAGGCCTTAAAGGAACAAAAGCAAGGAACACGCTTACTCTGTCCTGGTGCACTCTCAGGCGACTTTCTTTTCGTCTTGGCAGACAATCTTAGATTCATTTACTGCAGTTTTAGCAACAACAACAAAACGTACAGACAAACAACTCGAGTTCCAATTTCATTCATTTACCGCGCCTTATGTGCAATCAAAAGCCTCGTTTCTGTTTCTAATCTATCTTCCGGATCAATAGAAAAGATCAATCACACAAGTTACTTGTTTTGTGTACAAATTAGATTAAACTGCCCGAATTTTCTCCACCAAATAATATATGTAGGACTTTGCCTATTTATTAGCTTAATTAATTATAAAGAGGGGTAATTAAGTTACAGGGAATAAGAATCGAATCAACTGTAATTGATTCACGGTAAATGATTCAGAATTAATATTTAACACTTCATCAATTATTTGTCCAGCGAAAATTTGAGGTGAAAGTATTTTACCAAATCATAATAAAATATTGTTACTGTTGGCCACAGGAAAATATTTTATCCAGAATCGGTAAAATACTTTCACCTCAATTTTTCGCTGGATGAATAATTGATGAAGTGTTAAATATTAATTCTGAATCATTTACTGTGAATCAATTACAGTTGATTCGATATTCCCTGTAACTTAATTACCCCTCTTTATAATTAATTGAGCTAATAAATAGGCAAAGTCCTACACCATTTAATGTTTTGGCGAAGATATGCCAATGGTAACAATATGCCATATTCGCTTTCGCATCTATTTCTGCTTGGATGGACATGTTTATGTCAAAATGTCCTTGTACACACGGTGCATGTGGCTTGGGGAACGCGAATAAGAAAACTGATGTGTATAATTATAGGGGATCTGCACATTCGAGCTTACAGATACAGCAGGCTTGCTGACGAAGAAGAAAATTAACTTTTGCAGCTTTAGAGACGATATGCAAGATTAATATACAAACCACTTCCTCAGGGTTATATTTTTCATTGTACACTGTGTGTAAATTGTGTACTTACATTATCCTAAATGTTACCAAGATTTGTAAATTTAGAGAAATTCACAAATTTAAAATAATGCCCGTCCCTTGACGCCTGTCAATGACGTTGTCTAAAATTCTGTATTATCCCTGGATTGTGCTGCATATAGTAACAATGGAAACGGATATTGACAGCTGCATGATGTTTAGCGGCATGCTGTTGTTTCATTCAAACACTATGGAACATGCGAGCAAACTTTGGAATAAAAGGAGAGTTGGAGCGAGGATCAACATCAGTAGGCGTTTACGAAATGCGACAGCTTTGCGACGAACTTCGACTTGACAGATGCCGCTCTAGCACATTAATAGACAGGTAGCAAAAGTACATGAGACAATTTAATGTTATGTAGCTCAACACAATGGAATGTTAGAATATCGTGCTGTTGATCTTGCTTACGGTCAACAGACTAATAGATAGAATGATAGTGTAACGTTCGACCAATAGGCGGCTGCATATATGAAAAAAAAAAACACCTAACCCTAAGAATTTTTTTAAAAATTCTAACAAAAGTTTTTTCAGCTGTTAAGTTACTAAAAGTTTACCAAAGTTTGACCACTAGAAAGGTGTAATTTTCAAGATGCCGTTCAAGATGGGCAGGAAACCCTTAAAATATCCTAACTCCTTCATTATTTGACCTAGCCAAGTAATCTTGGTGTCTAACCCCATGTTTTCTGGGTCTATGAATCCATTGGACTTGTCTAAATTGCACTGACATGATTACATACTTATAGAATACATGATTTTGTGAGATTACTGTAAGGTTTTATCTTTATTTGGGGTGAACCAGAGATGTAAACGATTTGGCCTATGTCATGTAACTCCCACTCAGTACGTGTTTTTGAACACACCGTTTTTTTTTTTTTTTTGCTAAAACAGACTAGACATTCAATGTAAAATTTATTGCACCCAAAAGTAACTTAAATTGGAGTTATATAACTTTAATCATAAACAACTCTGAATTAGCCCGAACAGAGGCCTGTGTGTGAACCCTCTAAAATGGTCACTCATTTCAATTTGAATAAGGTAATACATATGTAATGCATCCTCTATAGATGTTTTTGAGTATAAAGGTGACATTATACTAAACCCAACAAAACTAAATTCACAATTTTCAGCAATTCAGAAGATGGTGGAAGAGAATACTGACATTTGATATTGCTTGCCTCACTGAAATGTTATTGGCAGCACAGTGTATACCATTTTGCTCAAACAAAATTCATCCTTGACTACTTATGTGGCGATGCATTTCCACTGGTGAAATAGTACACTCAAAAATGTCGACAGAAGTACATAAATAAAAAAGACATTAAATTCCAACAAGAGAATAAAGCTGAGCCACCAAAAAGAAGTGCCAGAGTAGCAACTGGTCCTTTCAACAGCCAAACCGATTGTCTTTTCTGTGGGACTACGATAACTCATGGAAGTAAAGACATAAGTAGTGTTAAGACTGATACGTTTGCAGAGTCCATTCTTGAGTTACAATCGTGCAGATTGTGGGATTACAAATTTAATAATCTGTTTAAGATCTGTTGATCCTACATACTGACATCACCTCACATGAATTACTAAGGTGGAGTACATTGTATTTAGCATTTTAAGGTAAAGATGACCACATCAGATGAATGATTCTGTTTAGCAAAGTTTCTAGCAAGAGTTTTCTGCCAGTTCCTGTTCTCTTTATTGTATGTCTAATGAGTCAGATTACTGAGATTCTCACCTTTTGTCGTTAATAGCTCTTGGAGCCCCTCTCCCATTCTTTGAATAGGTATGCTGATTGGATTAGGACTTGTGACACTCTAGCGTCTGGGGCGGGTTCCTATACCTGAATACTTAATTTGCATGCTTTGTTGTCTCCCTGGTGCTTTGTCCCTATCACTAAGCACTGCCCCCTAAAATGTATATAAACTTCAATGTACACTGCCTTAGTCAGATTTTGGATGACCACAGCGATGCACAGCGTGTTTCTCAATAAAGAGTAACTTCTGCTTCAAGAGATCCCAAAGTCTCCTGGTCTATGCTTCTGAGATTTCCAACAGTTTTGGTGCCGTGACCCGGATAGAGCTTCTCACCTCAATCCAGATTGGAACTTCAAGCACAACAGAGATCTGATCCAAAAGAAGATCCAGGCTGAATTTTCCTGTACACCCAAGGGTTGGTGAGTGATACTCTATCCAAAAGAACCATTAAGACCAGTACAAAGTTGTTATCCTCTGCGCCGTCAGAGAAGAGTTAACAGACAGCTGTTGGGTTTGGTTAACTAAGTTATCCTCTAAAAATGTTATTTTAGAGATGAAGTTTATCCTCTGTTCAGGCAGGGAAGATTGGCATTAAGTGCTAATATTGGTATTCTCTGTTCAGGCAGGGAAGTTTTAGCATTACGTGCTAATATTGGTATCCTCTGTTTAATCAGGGAAGACTAGAGGGCAATAGCAATACTGGATTCATGGATAAACATGTAAATGCAGTTGAAGTGTGTGGAGTGAGACAAAAGGCTCAGAGTAGGGCAAAAGGGGTTGACACAGTTCCATCTGTAACCCCCATACTGCAGTTACAAGCAGTCAGTACCACTATAGGTCCTGAAGACATAGAAAGAATTGATGAGAATTTGCCATCAGTGCAAAGAAACTTTTCTGAGTTTAGGACAGAGTTGTCCAGAAAAATGAAGCTCTATGATATGTCCCTAGCTGAAGTCACACAGCTAATGTCACAAATCCTGAAAGAGTCAGAATTCAATGATTTTGAAAGTGTTGTAAATAATTCTGAGTTTCAGCATTCCAGCAAAGGTGAATTGAGAGAAGGAGTTCTGAGAGTGTTACAGAACCTTGTTGGACCAAAGGTGGACTGGTCAAAGATCACTAGTTGTGTACAGAAGAAGGATGAAACTGTAAGTGAGTACACTGAAAGATTTTGTCCGTCAGCGGCAGCATATAGTGGAATAGCTGACACTCCAGAGAAGGCGTTAGAGGATAATGGACCACTGGTCCGCATGTGGTTTGATGGGCTTTCATCAGAATACAGAAATGCATTGCCTTTCTTAGACCTCACATGGTCCAATGGAACCCTGCAAAACAACTTGGATAGGTTAGCTATTTGGGAAAGAGACTCAGATGTCAAGACAAGAGTAAAGATTGCAGCAGCATCCTTTAAGGTCAACACAGAGAATCGACAGAAACGTAAATGTCCTAAGAGAGAAGGCACTTGTCTATACTGTGGTAAACCTGGACATTGGATGAAAGAGTGTAGGAAAAACAAAAAGACATTAAAAGAAATAAACAGCTTTACTCAGCTCCTACTCAGTCTACTTGCTACATTGAAACTGCCCCTCCCCTCTTCTCCAAACTCTTGGAGCAGCAGCTTGCTGACATGCTAACCATTTGGGCTGTGAGTGCTTAATTTCCCCAGTAATTTACAAGAAAGCTGAAAGACTCATTATGAACAAAAGAAAGTTGACTATCACTTCCACCATTTGGGGACACAGGTTAAGTACACTCACAGCCTTAAATGTTATGCTACAGCACACACCATTCACTTATCCATCCTCTATGGGTTATGATGTCTGCTATGACTGATGTTTCAATGGAAGATGGAGATGTAGCACAATAAAGTTTGCAATTTAATTACAAGGAGAGAATAGGACACACAGACCAGTGAGGAGCCCAGGGAAGAACCGAAGTGCATAAGGCCTCGGGGGCCAACCCTGGTGTGAAGACTTCCTCATAGGTTTCCCCATCTCAGTTTATCCCCACCTTACTGGTCTATAGGTGTCAAATTGATTAAGACTAGGTTAAGAAAAAGAAGAACAAAACCACTATACGATCACTAGAAGTTTATTATGATAAGAGTTAGACAGAAAAACTATACAATCATCAGAGGTCTAACGTACTAAAGTCTATGCATGAATACTGCTGGTCTGCTGTCTCTTTGTTTTCTTGTGTGCAGGTATGTGTATATGCCATGACGTCTCATTAGCAGCACCTGGTGTAAAGCATCACCTCAGATATCCATGAACAACCTTCATGATGACGGAGTCATCTGAGCAACTCGGAGTTGCACAACGACAAATAATCATCTTGGGACAAACATGGAAATGGACTCTACCGGGAACAGACTCCACAGATATTCAGGCACCATGGACTTTTAGGACTTCCACGCTTATGCTACATGGTTTTTCTGTGTGATCATGGTTTATACAACATGTTACCACCCTGCGTTGTATATGTGTGTAGGGACCCCTAAAATGTGTATTGTGTTGAATATAGTTAGTAGTAAAAATAACACAACAAATTAAAGTGTATTTTGTTTTTTTTATTTCAAAATATAATGCAACTATGTATTTATTTATTTTTTGTTCATGACCAGTGAGAAAGTGTGTTTAATACAAGTGTTTGATGCTGGCCAATGAATGTTGAGATTGTTGTTGTTGCATCATGACGTGAGTTACGTGCGGAAGAAGGAAGAGAGGAGCATCGCACATGGAGAGAAGCAGCTGCATGTGAATCGTTCGCGTGAGATATGTCGTCATTTTGGAGACCAGTTATATTATCTGTAATATAAGGCCCAAAGTGCAAAGGAAAACGTTTATAGGAAACGTTTTATTCATTTTATTTTGCTTTATTGCTTAAAGTGATTTATTTTTCCTGTTAGTCTATTCGCGATCGTTTGAGAACTCCGTGTGTGCTGATTTCTTATCAGATAGAGACATTTACATTTGCAAACAGTGACTGATGGGAAGAAGTTCGTTGTGAACTCGTTCTAAATTCATTTGGGACTGGACATCTCTTGCATTTCATCACTGGACGCAGCTCGACTGGATTTTGTTTCGTGTGGATTGAATGGGACTGGAGAAAGTGAGATTGTGTCGTGAGTGATTCCAACATTGCATCGTCATTATCACTGGATGGACGTGGGTGAGTTCATTTTTTGAGACTTGTTGACTGTGAGAGAGATCGCACAGAACTCTTCAGTTTTTGTATGTGCACCAACGGACTGGGCCCCAACGTTAAAGTACGCGTACATTTTTGACTGTGTTACTGACTCATTGACTCATACCAAAATTTTTCATACGGGACAGAAATATAATCTCAGTGTTTTTTCTTTTTCTTTGGAAGTGTGTAAAAGATCTCAAAAGAACGTGATTTTGGTATTGGTTTATTATTTTTGAGGTGTTCAACTTTATCAAGGGTTTGACATTTCATCTCATTTTAATTTGAGGTTAAAATTTGAGAATACAGGTTTAAGAAATTAAGTATCTGAAAAAAGAATTCTGAGAGGTTGTATAAATCCTTTTATTTGCTGGAAAACAAATAATTCACAGACTTTTGGGGAAAATATTTTCTGTGTCATTTGCTATTCTCTATACAACTTAATTGTTTCGTCATTTAGTGCTTTCTTTGAAACAAAACAAAGTCATTTTATTAGTGTAAAAATAAATAAATCATTGTTATTCCTTTTTCCTAAATCTGTTATCTGGCATTTCATTGTTCTTTTAGATAGTTAATTCATTTAACACAGTTACAAATTTCTAAGAAGAATATAAATAAGGGTTTTTCCTATTTTAATTCTATTGTGTAATTATTGGTACAGGAGAAGAGCTAAATTACAACTGTTTTAATTTAAAGAAAAGAAGCACCGGCCAAATTCCCCATTCAACTGCCGGGAACCCAGGTTTTCTTATTTAACATAGCATTGAAATTAACCCCTAGGGTTAACAAAAGGGTTACATGTGTGTCAACAGTATACTCAAGTTAAAGAACAACACTTATGTAAATGTTGGACACAACACAGAATAAGATGTATGTGCCTGTAACTGTTACAAGTTGCATGACTGGAAGATGGAACTTATGTTAACAAACATATGTGACCAGTCACGGAAAGTAGGGACACAAGTCGGTTTTGGGGCATTTTGAGTTATTCACAGATTCTGAAAGTGCAGTTTCCAAGCTTTCCAACGATGTGTGACACATGGAAATCTGATAATATTTGGAGAAGTTGTGGCCATTTGAAGGTAGGCAATCAAGAAAGCTCAAGAGGGAGAAAAACCCCTTTAAAGTTTGTGCAGTTCTCACCTGTTCTCACCTGCTGGGAGTGACAATAGGGCTCATTTACATCTCATTTAGATAAGCCATACCCCCTGTAAAGCTGCATGGACCGCATACTATTAATAATAAAGGTTAATGTGCATTGTAAATGTCAGTAATTTTTTTTTTTTTTACTTTTATAAAAATGATTTAGAGGCTGAAATATGTGACTTTTTTGTCAAAACTCTATTTGAACTTGTGCATTGTAGATAACATGTTGCAAGACACTCCTTTAAAATCTGCCCATCATTTTTAATGTTATTATTTTAATGTTTATGTAAAGAAAAAGTACATATTGATGCTAATTTTATTTTTTATTTGCTGGTTTTCCACATAAAACTTGGTGAATTGACTTTTTGAACAGGATTCTGTGATAACCGTGATCATTTTGGTCACTAATCATGAAATGAAATGTTCTCACCTGAGAAGCCTGTTAAAGAAGAATAGGCAATCCAGGAAATAACTGGACTAACAGAGGCCAGAGATCGCTAACTATGGCTATTCAAAACACTTTTCAAGACAATAAATACACGATTGAGGCGATGAATGCATGCATTGACTGAATTTGCGTCTGAATAGCGCTGGCTCCGTGGGCGTGGCCGCATTAGCGGATAATGAGCTGAATCACGGACTTCTGACATGGCTCTCTTTTCATACAGATTACATAAACACAGAAGGTTTGTTTTCGATTTGACTTACACATTTTAAAACTTGACATTTCAACGTTTTTTCAGACATAAGTATAATTTTTTTATGATTAGTATTCACTAAGTTACAGTTCATTTTCTGAGAACTATCAGATTGGACTTCGTTCAGAGGGAGACGAGAGATCACGCATCATGTTAGTTTTCTTTATTTTTCAAAAAGCACAACATTTTGTTTTTACTCTGAGTGTACACAAATAAAAGAAGACATTCTATAGTTTCAATTGATATATATTACTTATGTCTCTATGACAAAATATGATGGAGTATTTTAAGTCTGTTTTGCTGCAATGTGAAAAAAAACCTGCAAAACGCGCCGGCGCGTTACCCGACTCCAGAGAGGTAATGTCTTATTATGCCGCTTTCATCGTCGCTCAGATCGTCTTCAGAATCAGTGAGCGCTTGTTCATAAGCATCCGGCTTGTCGAAGAAGTACTTCAAAACATTTTCGGTGTAATGGCCACGGTTCTTCATTGAATTTTGATATCAGCTAGAGCCGGCCAGAGCGCTGCATAATAAGTAGCCACGCTTCCCAGTATGGAAATACACACAGACAATGACACGCCCCTACTGCATGCTAGAATCTCCGAAAAACAAGCCGATTTCGACCTCAAAATGTACGCTTTTAAATATACCAATACTGCTATCTCAAACACGGAAAGGCTTCTTCATGATCTCAACTACCAGATTCTGCAAAAAAACGAAAAATCACCAATTTTAAAAAAAAATGCTTCTTTCTCATTTTGCTCGAGAGTTGTGCTGCCGACTTGTGTCCCTGGATTCCGTGACGGGTCACATACGTTATAGAAGGGATTTAAGAAGGTTTAAATTTGTATTATGTGAGAGTTATTAGAACTCTCAAAGGGGGAACTGTGGGATTACAAATTTAATTAAAGCTGCAAGCAGCGTTGAGAGGGCCCTCGCACCCGGGCTCACCGCCACCCGTTGGCCTCAGGAAAACACTGAACAGTGGGCGTCATGCATTTAATGAATACAGTGAATATAGTGAATACAGGAGAATTATGCCAAAGTCATTTCGAAATGCCACACTTCCTGCGGCCAACAGGTGGCGCTTTTACCGTAACTGAATTTTGCCATGTTGATGTCTTCATGCCAGGACTATTATCGAACATGTGAAGTTTGAAGCAGATCGGACATTGCATGCCTGAGTTACAACAACTTCCTGTTTCTTTCGTGGCGTTAATCGCATACATTAGCACTCAGCCAAGTGTTGCATGATTTAACGTGTTTCTAGCATGTCTGGTACTTCGTGGCATGATGAAATGTGAATCTGGTAGTGAATTACAGTATAAAGCATGCCACGTCCTGTTGCCAGCAGGTGGCGCTATGACTAACTGAATATTATCATATAGACGTCTTTAGGCTAGGACTCTTATCACACATGTGAAGTTTGGAGCAGATTGGACATAGTATGCCTGAGTTACAAAAGTTTCCTCTTTCATGGCGAAACATCAGACTTTGTCAGGCCGCCACGGACACGCCCTTCACCGAAAACTCAAGATCTTTGATATTTATCATCGCTAAGGTCTTAAGATTAGACTGACAACATATGATGTTGATCTGGTTAAATCTCCACGAGGAGTTAATCACAGTGTAAAACATGTAATTTCCTGTTGCCTGCAGGTGGCGCTATGACTGTAACTGAATATTGTTATGAAGATGTCTTCAGGTCAGGACTCTAATAAAGCATGTGAAGTTTGGGGCAGATCAGACATTGTTTGTCTGAGTTACAACAACTTCCTTTTTCATGGCGAGAACATCAAACTTTGTCAGGGGGCCATGGACACGCCCTTTAGTGAAAACTCTAGATCTTCGCAATTTAACATCACAAAGGTCTTTAGATTAGATTGACCAAAAATGACATTGATCTGATTAAATCTCTAGGAGGAGTTCGTTAAAGTACAACGTCTGGAAAATGCAAAAAACGGTGAATTAATTCAAAATATCTGACTTCCTGTTTGGTTTTGGATTTCGCTCCAAGAGTATTTTTTGTAGGTACTGGGCTGATAAATGTGTGTACCAAATTTCAAACCCCTACTGTTATGTAGCGAGTGGGGCTGTACGTTAGATGGCGCTATCGAGCCATTTTGCCACGCCCAATTCCGAAACCCATAACAGACGTAAATTTTCACCACTTCTGACGCGTGTGCAAAGTTTCATGAGTTTTCGAGCACGTTTAGGCCCTCTAAAATGCGATTCATTTTGGAGAAGAAGAAGAAGAATAATAAATATAGCTGCGAGCAGCGATGGCGGGCCCAAGCCCGGTGGCACCGCCACCCCGGTGGCTTCAGGGCAACTGTGCACAGCGGGCAATAGGCATTTAAAACGGTTAAACATCAAAGGACTATGTCAAATTCACTCCACATTTACTGCACTACAAGGTGCCGCTATAGAGCCCCTCCTCCCTGCCCATTTTCAAAGGATTACATGTGCCAAGTTTTAACATTATTCTGATGAATTTTGAAGCAAATCAGGTAAAAATAAGAGGGTGATCTCAATGTATGCTGAAAGTGACACATTTTCTGCTTCCAGTTGGTGGCGCTATGACTTTGAATCACAATAGTCACATCCATGTGATCAGCCTTGTACAACGAAGACTAAGCCGAAGTTTCATCAAAATCAATTAATGTATGCAGAAGTTATAACACTTTGTTTCCCTTTTCTTGCTATTAATTCATTGCCTCGCCACGGCCAAACCGTTTGAGATATCCAAAATCCGTTTGCAATCAAACAACTTCAATGTGTTAGCAACAAGTTAAAAAAAGCTTGGTGTAAATTGGATAAACCCTGTAGGAGTAGTAGTATAAAATTCATAGCCTGTTTTTTCAAAAAATTAACATTCAAACAAAAATAGCTGACTTCCTGTTGGTCGGAGCTAATGAATGTAAATTAGAAAATTGTCTGGCTTGATGAGAACAATATGTGTACCGAGTTTGGTGACTCTAGGAAAAACTAACCCCCCACTTTTGTCAAAAGGTGGCGCTACTGAGCCCCTCCACCACGCCCATTTCTATGGCTTTGTCCATGTCTACTGGTTGACAATATTGATGTGTGTGTCGAGTTTCATGCAATTTGAAGCATGTTAAGAGCCTCGAAAACACTAAAGAATATTATTACAGTTTGACATGTTGCCATGGCAACAGTATTTCAAATATCAAAAATCCTGTCACAGGTCTACATCTGCTGTGTATTGACATTACACTGATGAAGTTTGAAGCAAATCAGGTAAAAATAAGAGGGTGATATCAAAGCATTTCAAAAAGTGATACACTTCCTGCTGCCAGTTGGTGGCGCTATAACTTTGACTCACAATAGTTACATCCATGTGATCGGACTACTACAACCAACACACTCGTGAAGTTTCATAAAGATCAATATATGTATGCAGACGTTATAACACATTTCCTGTTTCCTTTTTCTCGCCATAAATTCGCTGCCTCGCCACGGCCAAACCGTTCGAGATATCAAAAATCCGCTGGCAATTTTTAATCATCAATGTCTTGACTTCATGCTGACCGAGTTTGGTGGCGATCGGATTAATCATCTAGGAGGAGTATATCAAATTCCAGAGCATGCGTTTTTCAAACAACCCTTAATAGCTGACTTCCTGTTGGGGTGGCGTTTAACTTAGAGCACGAAAGTTGTTCGGCCCGATGAGGTCTATATGTGTACCGAGTTTCATACTAATACGTGCAAGTTTGTTCAATATATGGACGAAGTTTTCAGACTTTTTTCAAGGGGGCGCTGTCGAGCCCCCCTGCCACGCCCGGGTACCAGCCTCTGCGGCGTCCTAATGGCCGCAGATTCCAATGTGTGTGCCAATTTTCAGGAGTTTTTGAGCATGTTAAGGCCCCCAAAAAGCCCCGGAAGACGAAAAAAAAAAAAAAAAAAAAAAAAAATCCTTAGAAGAACAAGAGGGCCCTGCGCGCTTAATTCGCTTGGGCCCTAATAATAATAATAATAATAATAATAATAATAATAAACTGAGCAATTCCAATAGGGTCCTCACACCATCGGTGCTCGGGCCCTAATAATCTGTTTAAGATCTGTTGATCCTACATACTGACATCACCTCACATGAATTACTAAGGTGGAGTACATTGTATTTAGCATTTTAAGGTAAAGATGACCACATCAGATGAATGATTCTGTTTAGCAAAGTATCTAGCAAGAGTTTTCTGCCAGTTCCTGTTCTCTTTATTGTATGTCGAATGAGTCAGATTACTGAGATTCTCACCTTTTGTCATTAATGGCTCTTGGAGCCCCTCTCCCATTCTTTGAATAGGTATGCTGATTGGATTAGGACTTGTGACACTCTAGCGTCTGGGGCGGGTTTCTATACCTGAATACTTCATTTGCATGCTTTGTTGTCTCCCTGGTGCTTTGTCCCTATCACTAAGCACTGCCCCCTAAAATGTATATAAACTTCAATGTACACTGCCTTAGTCAGATTTTGGATGACCACAGCGACGCACAGCGTGTTTCTCAATAAAGAGTAAGTTCTGCTTCAAGAGATCCCAAAGTCTCCTGGTCTATGCTTCTGAGATTTCCAACAAGATCAATGGGCTTTCACTGTAAAAGGCAGGATTGAGTATTATGGCAGTGATCTACATGCTGCAGACTGTGATTACCACCACTTATGCAATAGTTTTCATAATGGATATAACATACCAATACAGTTCCAGAAAGACTCAGAGGCAAAGCGCAGAAAGTCTGGCCGGCCCAAAAATGAAGATCAGGAGCAGGCATTCATAAAAGTTTGCTCTTACCTTGAGAGTAATTATGAGGAACAGTTGACAATTACACATATTCGAGACAAAATGAAGGAATCTCTGACAAACCCAGATTCTGAACCATATGGAAATCAATTCCTCAAGAGAAAATTGAGAGAACAGTACCAGGATGATGTACATTTCACTGAAGGGGAAGGCCTCCATGACATAGTGACAATGAGAGAGAAGACATCACAAATACTACGATCTTATTTCAGCGAACAAGAAAAGAATGAGGAATCCCAGAAACAAGTGATCATTCAAACAGCTGGGCGATTGATCAAAAGTGATATCAAGACCAATGTCCCATCCATTACGGATCAGTATTCGAGCACAGTCACTTGAACTTGCCCTTTCATTTGTTCCTGAGACTCTCTGTACACTTTTGAATGGTCTTTTTATGGGTAAGGAGACAAGCCGAAAGGTTGCAGGAATTGGACAGGCAATTGTCCAGGCAGCACGACCACGTGCTATGGTAGCTCCATTAAAATTTGGCCTTGCAGTGCAGGCACATCATATGTAACAGTCACAATTCCTGGTGGATACCCTTAATGGAATGGGATTTGCTTCATCATACAGGGAAGTCTTGCATTTTGAAAAGAATGCAGCAGATTCAGTTGCCCAAGATATGTTAGCGGATGACATAGATGTGCTGGACATGGCACTTCTTTTTGCTGGGGACAATGTTGACCACAGCATCCTTACTACTGATGGTAAGGGGACCTACATAGCAGCAATCACTCCAGGATGAAAAAAGGACCATATCATTCCAAGGAGACAAAAAAGAGGACACGTCACTAGTGTATGTTGGCTTGGTTTGTGAGAAAGATGACAATTGAGATTGAAGGATATGGTTACCGTGTGAAGCAGAAATACGGCCGCTTGTTCATTTGATGCTTTCCGTGCACGTTGTCTGGTGCGACAAGGAGTCTGGCGATTCTCTCGCCTGGGAGCCCAATCACCTCCAAGTGGTACAAAACGAGCCAATTGGAATTGGCCAGTGAGATTTACATGGGATCAGGCATGCACACGAGTACTGGGCCTGGCGTCGGACGCCTCTGCCACGTCTGACTGCTGCAAGATGCTGGAGGAACTCCACAGGGTTCACCATCTGGGGAACTGAACTGAGGAGCAGAATATGCAATCGCATCCCCTCCTTGGAGGGAAATGGTGTGGAAAGCGAGAACCCGTGGCTATCTACTTGTAGACAGCACACGGGAGGACACAGTGTCCACTCAGAAATTATAAAATCTAGCGAATGTGTTTATGTCGCCCAGCCCGCAGCTCTGCAAATGTCTGCCAGAGAGGCGCCGTGCTCCAACGCCCAGGAGGAAGCAACACCCCAAGTGGAGTGAGCTCTCACCCTGACAGGGGTGTCCCTTTGGGTCTGGTACACCAAGGCGATGGCATCCATTAACCAGTGGGCCAACCACTGTTTGGAGATAGCCTTTCCCTTCTACTGACCTCCAAACCAGACAAAAAGAGCTGCTCTGAGCTTCTGATAGAGGAGGCAGGAGGCAGACCCAGACCTTGCGTTGCTTTGTCCTGTTTGCGCTCTGCGTGTGGTCCACATAAGCGTGCAGAGCGCAAACAGGACAAAGCAACGCAAGGTCTGGGTCTGCCTCCTGCCCATTGCTTGCAAGTTCACCACCTGGTCCCGGAAGGGAGTGGTGGGAACTTTGGGCACATATCCAAGCTAGGCTTGCGCTTGGGACACAGTGAAGGGTTCCACTCGAGCCCAATGCCCGCGGCAGCCTGGGCACAAGCATGGCTGTCAACTCTGAATTCGATTCTGCTTGAACAACCACCCCGGAGGGTGGAAGTTCGGCATCCTCATCCTTTCCAGATGACAAAAGCCCAATCTCTGATGCAGCGATCAATATCAGATTCTCATCTGGAGCGCTGAATTTGACGCGGGGTACCTCAGTTGAGGCAGCCACACTAGCATCTGGCAACTCGACGGCACATGGCATGCTGGAGAAGTGTGAGGTTCATGGGGGCGGACCTGCTCTCTAAATGGAAATTTGCACTCTCTCTTGAAAGGTGAATGGATTAAGAGTGATTTGTTGTGACCGCTCGGCTCCGAAGCAAAAGTATGAATGAAAGTGAGTATGCCAGTCGACCCGGATGTGTCGGGTGGGTGGGATCTGGCATGTAAATCTCTGTCCAATTCCATTTGGCTCGTTTTGTACTACTTGGAGGTGATTGGGCTCCCAGGCGAGACCCCATTATGTCAGTATCAATGTAACATCGAACGTGACAGACTGAATGGGAAGTTTCAGCTGGGATTTCGCCTTTAATGTTCGTGATTGTGTACATACTGAACTGTTATTTTGATATGTTTTACTCTCTCTTGTTTGATTTTTGGTGTTTCCTTTCTTTCTTTAAACAAGTACCCTTTTTATTAAATGTTTATGGACATTAAGGAATAAATTCCTCTATTAAATTGAAGCCTTTTTTAAAATTTCTGTGTTTCTATGTGTAATTAATGGTTTTTCTTTACAATCCTGGGTTGTTTAATTTTTTGGCAGTTTTAAGAAAACTGTCTGGCACCCGAAGGTTTTGTAAAATAAATCATTTATTTAAGTTACAAGCAGCCACCACCATTACAATTTCAGAGCCAGTACTTGTATGTTTTTGCCTATACAGTATCTCGCATTATGAGTTTACTTTATTGCTAGATTTTCCTAAATTGCTAGCCCAAAAGAGATGCCAGATGAGCTGTCAATCAATATTCTGTGCCAATCATAACAGAATAATTAATTCTGAAATGCTGTCTGGTCCATTAGAAAGCTTGTACCAAACTGCTCCATGTACTGTACACCTTAGGCTTAGCCGAAAATAGTCCTTGAACTACTTTATAAATTTCCATAAATAAATACAAACAAAATAAGGTCTAAAACTCTTAAAAATGAACTCCTAAATAATTTAAAAAGTCTCTTTTTTTCTCTCCAACAAATGGTGAGTGAACAGAAGTAGGCTATGTTGTCTTCGGAAAATATTGATTGACACCCTGGTAACACAAAATATTATATGAGCAGTTTTATTTTCTGTTTATTTTTGGTTGCAGGTTTTACAGTTAGGTCAGTGTACTTTTGCGTCCATTCGATTTTCCTTTTTTAAACCAGAAATGAAATATGGAAAATGCGGTTTCTTTGTTTTTTAATTTAACATTGATGAATAGAATTAGCAGATACAAGCCAATTTTCTTTATGCAAGATTAATATTTTATTAAAAATAACATAAATGATATTCAAGTTGTTATTTAATATGTAAAAATGCTAAATTTAATTTTCAGTGTTTCTCGTCATACACACAGACGCTAAAGCGCCCTCTAGTGCCAATCAGGGTATCTTACGTTCATTCATGTTTTGATTTGATATTGAAATCGATCTCTACATGTGGGCGGGAATGAAACGCCTCTTTCCGCTGATTGGTCAAGGAGAGAGACGTCAAACCATGTCGTCATCAGTTGTTCATCGGTTCCGCTCAACAGAATAAAAGTCCCTCGCTATACAGCTATACAGATTCTTAAAGGGATAGTTCACCCAAAAATGAAAATTTGATGTTTTTATCTGCTTACCCCCAGGGCATCCAAGATGTAGGTGACTTTTTTTCTTCAGTCGCAAATTATGATTTTTAACTGCAACCGCTGCCGTCTGTCAGTCAAATAATAGGAGTGATTGGGAACTTGAACAATAAGAGTCAAAAAAACTTCCATAGACAAATCCTAATTAAACCCTGCGGCTCGTGACGACACATTGATGTCCTAAGACACGAAACGATCGGTTTGTGCAAGAAACCGAACAGTATTTATATCATTTTTTACCTCTAATACACCACTATGTCCAACTCCGTTCAGCTTCCGGTTAGTGAGGTCTGATCGCACTCTGACAACGGAAGTGATGTCTCGCGCGTCATTGAAGTATATGGGCGAGACATCACTTCCGTCAGCAGAGCGGGTTTTTTTTACCTCACTAACAGGATGCTGAACGAAGTTGGACATAGTGGTGTATTAGAGGTAAAAAATGATATAAATACTGTTCGTTTTCTCACACAAACCGATCGTTTCGTGTCTTAGGACATCAATGTGTCGTCACGAGCCGCAGGGTTTAATTTGGATTTGTCTAAGCAAGTTTTATTTACTGTTACAGTAGAAGTTCCCATCCACTGCTATTATTTGACTGACAGACGGCAGCGGTTGCAGTTAAAAATCATAATTTGTGTTCGACTGAAGAAACAAATTCACCTACATCTTGGATGTACTGGGGGTAAGCAGATAAACATCAAATTTTCATTTTTGGGTGAACTATCCCTTTAACGCATTTATTATATTATGTATGTATGTGTGTGTATTTTACAGTCACAGCATATCTATTAGGCCTATTCTATTTTGAGTTTTGTTTTCATAGACAAGTGTAGGACATGTCAAATGTCAAATATTCAGTTAATCAATAGGCAACATGCTATTTTTTCCTTTTCTTAAAGTTATAACTTTTGTTTAAGGCAATATTCTGAGTTTATTTCATTAATATTGAGTATTAATGAATGTCAGACAAAACAGTGTTTTATTTTCTCTGCCAACTAAACTTCCAATGCATATCAGAAATGTTGTGTGACTGACTCGTAGCGCACAGAGCAGTCTTTGAACAAATCAGTTGACTGAGTGAGTCAATGGCCCAAAAGATTATCCAATTGATATATTCTTGCATGAATCAGCGTTTTGAACGAATCGCTTAAATAAATGACTCAATGATTAGCACAATGACTTGCTGACACCTACTGGCGACATTAATTTCATAATCCAGTTATCGTTTCATTTTGTCATTTAAAATTTTCTGTATTCAAAATGATGTTTAAAACATTAATATGATTACATTATGCAATTGTAATTCCTACACATATACTGCCCTCTCTGAGCAATCTAACAACTCATAAATCTAAAAGCAACTTCAGATGGTGCTTCTTTGCTACCTCTGCAAGCCTTTGTTTGATACTGATTTAATTGGTAACAACCTATAGCATCATTTTATTGTAATTTAAATGACTAAATTTAAGAACTTAACATTAAAGAAAGCATACATATTTAGTTAGATTAGGAAAAATCCTAAAATCCCCTGAAAATCAATTAATCAACTAAATCAATTACAGTTAATTTCTGACACAGACAGATAGCAATAAATAGGCTATAAAAATACTCTTTATCTTATTATTGTTAGTGTTATTTCAGGGTTTTGATATATATCCTAATATTGATAAAGTATAATTGATATCTTCTTAAGAGAGCACTATAACGGTTATTTTTAACACTGTTTTAACATTTTTCCCTTTATTTATTTTACTTTTTTTAAATGTGTGATAGCCTATTTCGAATTGGCATAAACGAGTTCACCTCCGTCAAATCATCCAATTCGCATTTTAAGTCCATCTCTCTATAGCACCGCTTTGATGAACTAATAACATGTAATATATTTCATATCTGTCATATTTCAAATTCATCCCATGTCCAAAACTCAGGGTGTTGTCTAAAACAAAAGTTATGACTGCTGCATATTTACATCGATAGGCTACTGATTTGCACTTTTTTAATTCAGTGTATAGCCCTACCTATGCATTCGCTGGCCAGTGCGTTGAGCAGCTTCGCTAGATTTTTATATTTGGTCACTTCAATAAAACAGGCATTGTGCCAACGTTGTAGAATGGGGGTAATTGTGTGCAGCTGCAAAGTAAATTAATATTTCATGAGAAAGCCATAAAAAGTAGAATATACGCGTTAAGAATCCTTACAGCTGTAGAGCGAGGGACTTTTATTCTGTTGAGCTGAACCGATGAACAACTGATGACGACATGGTTTGACATCTGGTTGACCAATCAGCGGAAAGAGGCGTTTCATTCCAGCCCACATGTAGAGATCGAATATTCAAACTGCTTATTTGTTTCCTACCCCAGAATGAAAAAAGAAAAATCAAGCCAATTTTTTGTTTTTTTGTTTTCATTTTGAAAATGAAAAATGAAAAAAAGTGCGGTTTTCTCATTTTTCTGATTTCAATATCAAATCAAAACATGAATGAACGGAAGATACCCTGATTTTAAGGCAATATTCTGAGTTTATTTCATTAATATTGAGTATTAATGAATGTCACACAAACCGGTGTTTTAATTTCTCTGCCGACTAAACTTCCAACGCATATCAGAACCGTTGTGTGACTGACTCCTAGCGCACAGAGCCGTGTTTCATTCCTGAATGAATCAGAGTCTTTGAACAAATCAGTTGACTGAGTGATTCAATGGCCCAAAAGATTATAGAGATCCAATTGATATTATTCTTGAATGAATCAGCGTTTTGAACGAATCGCTTAAAATGACTCAATGACTTAAATGTCTCAATCATTAACACAATGACTTGCTGACACCTACTGGCAACATTAATTTCATAATCCAATTATCGTTTCATTTTTCATTAAAAATTTTCTGTATTCAAAATGATGTGTAAAACATTAGTATCATTACATTATGCACTTGTAATTCCTACACATATACTGCCCTCTCTGAGCAATCTAACAACTCATAAATCTCAAAGCAACTTCAGGTGCTGCTTCTTTGACACCTCTGCAAGCCTCTGGTTGATACCGATTTAATTGGTAACAACCTATAGCATCATATTATTCTAATTTAATTGACTAAATTTAAGAACTTAACATTAAAGAAAGCATACATATTTAATAAGATTAGGAAAAAATCCCCAAATCCCCTGAAAATCAATTAATCAATTAAATCAATTACAGTTCATTTCTGACACAGACAGATGACAATAAATAGGCTAAAAAAATACTTTTTATCTCATTATTGTTAGTGTTATTTCAGGGTTTTGATATATAGCCTAATATTGATAAAGTATAATTGATATCTTAAGAGAGCACTATAATGGTTATTTTTTAACACTGTTTTAACATTTCCCCCTTTATTTATTTATTTTACTTTTTTTAAATGTGGGATAGCCTATTTCAAATTGGCATAAACGAGTTCACCTCCGTCATCAAATCATCGAATTCACATTTTAAGTCCATCTCTCTATAGCACCGCTTTGATGAACTAATAACATGTAATATATTTTCATATATTTCAAATTCATCCCATGTCCAAAACTCAGGGTGTTGTCTAAAACAAAAGTTATGACTGCTGCATATTTACATCGATAGGCTACAGATTTGCACTTTTTAATTCAATACATTCATTGCCCAGTGCGTCGAGCAGCTTCGCTAGATTTTTATAGTTGGTCACTTCAATAAAACAGTCATTGTGCTAACGTTGTAGAATGGGAGTAATTGTGTGCAGCTGCAAAGTAAATTAATATTTGATGAGAGAGAGATAAAATGTAGAATAAAAGTGTTAAGAATCCGTACAGCTGTAGAGCGAGGGACTTTTTATTCTGTTGATCTTAACCGATGAACAACTGATGACGACATGGTTTGACGTCTGGTTGACCAATCAGCGGAAAGAGGCGTTTCATTCCCGCCCACATGTAGAGATCGAATATTCAAACTGGTTATTTGTTTCCTACCCCAGAACGAAAAAAGAAAAATCAAGCCAATTTTTTGTTTTTTCGTTTTCATTTTAAAAATGAAAAATTAAAAAAAGTGTGGTTTTCTCATTTTTCTGATTTCAATATCAAATCAAAACATGAATGAACGGAAGATACCAGGTCCGAGGAGTATCTTTTGGTCATTCGTTTTTTGATTTAAAAATGAAATCGGAAAATGAAAAACGGCACCTTTTTCGTTTTTCATTTTTTTCAAACAAAACGAAAAACAAGAATTCGGCTTGATTTTTCGTTTTTCGTTCAGGGGTAGAAAATGAATAAACAACTTGAATATTTGATCTCAACATGTGGGCGGGAATGAAACGCCCCTTTCCGCTGATTGGTCAACCAAACATTAAACTGTGCCGTCATCAGTTCTTCTGCTGTTCAGGGGTGCGTTTCCCAAAGCGAACTATGGTCGTAAGTTCCGTCGTTACCAATAGAGTTCAATGGGACTTACGACCATAGTTCACCAACGATGCTTTCGGGAAACGCACCCCAGATCAGCAGAATAATAGTCCTTCGCTGCGATGGATTCAACGCGTTTATTGCAACTATATAATCACTTTTAAATGTACATTTAATCTTAATCTCTATCTCTTGATCTCTATCTCTCAAACAGCCAGACTAACGAATGACTTGAGACACAAATCAAGGCAGAGCCTGTAGAGGCTTTCTTCTGTGTGTCCATAAAAACGCGTGTTTAGCTCAGAGATATTATCTCAGATATAATAATTTACTTCGCACCTGCACTCACAACTACCTAATAGCAATACTTTTGACACACTGCCTGTTTTATTATTGCTGACCACCATCGTAGTTAATGTTCACAGCACATCTATTATAGTTCTATTATGATTTTTATTCAGTCAACAGATGGATATCATAATGCCATTATCTAATGTTTCAGTGATTGACTTTAGTGAAATATGAATTTGACATAACGTTTTTACGGTGAACTTGTTTGAGTTATGTCAATAAAACCCTGAAATAAGACTTTGTACAACAAACCAGGTTTTCATGAAAGGTTTTCATATTTAATGCCATCTACCAGTGTCAGAAATGAACTTATATGGGACAAATGATTTTCAGGGGTATTTTTTTTTACCTTTATATATAATTTCTTTCCTAATTTTATTAAATATTTATGCTATTTATAATGTTAAATTCTTAAATGTAGTCAAATAAATTATAATAATAATACACTAGGCTGTTACCAATTAAATCAGTATCAGTCAACTGATGCTTTCAGATGTAGCTACTTACAGTAAATACATTTACACATTAATTACAATAGTATAATATAATGAGATTAATATTTTAAACAACATTTTTATTCAGAAATATGAAATGACAAGATGAAATAATACTTAACTGGATTATGAAAGTAATATCGCCACTAGGTGGCGGTAAGTCATTATGTTAAAGAAGGAGTCATTTATTCATTTGTCGATTCGTTCGTTCAAAGCGCTGATTCATTCAGGAATAAAATCAAGTGGCTGTCTATATATTATTAAATATGAATGTCCATTGCAAAACAAAAAAAACATGTCACATTTCTTCTGAATGATCTGCTCTCTGTCATCGTTCTTCAAGAAAGGATGCAATCTGAACAGCGATCGTATCTAACAAACAAATGAGCCTGTGTCCAAAGTATATTTTTTTCAAAATAGTGCAGCAGTTTTAGTTATAATATCCAAGCAGTGCTGTCGGATTTTGATATCCTCCCGCCATTGTCATTGCAGTAAATCTCACAACCAAAACTTTCAGCCAATACCACGATCCAACAACGTGTGTTCTGTTTCTTCCCCATCTCTATGTTCCCCATGCATGCACATCTACACAGACACACATCAGTCTCGAATATTATGCAGCAAGCCATATTTTATAATTGTATAAAATAATCGAGCACAAATACGGCTGAGATGCCAAATTCAGCGGCAGCTGAGGTAACATGACGGCTCACAGACAGCAGCGCAATATACCTGTCACTCAAGTGACCACGCCCTTAATTATGCAGAACTTTAAGGCTTAATATAATTTAAACGGATAAGTTATAAAAAAAAATTCACCCCCCTCAGAGTTGTCATGAAGGGCAAAAATAGCAGTATAGACCAAAACCACAATTTGAACCAACTTGTAAACATGTTTTTTTCTGCTATAAACTTGGCCAATTTAACATGGGACTCTATGAGATTCTGCTCTCTTTTGGAGCCTGTCCCTAGCGGCCAGTCGATGAATCGCAGTTTAAGTTACTTCCGTATTGGCTTCACGAGAGAAAGGGGGAGGTTGCCGCTTGGTAACGACGGAACTAGCGACCATAGTTCGCTTTGGGAAACGCACCCCTGAACAGCGGAAGAACTGATGACGGCACAGTTTAATGTTTGGTTAACCAATCAGCGGAAAGGGGCGTTTCATTCCCGCCCACATGTTGAGATCAAATATTCAAGTTGTTTATTCATTTTCTACCCCTGAACGAAAAACGAAAAATCAAGCCGAATTCTTGTTTTTCGTTTTGTTTGAAAAAAATGAAAAACGAAAAAGGTGCCGTTTTTCATTTTCCGATTTCATTATTAAATCAAAAAACGAATGACCAAAAGATACACGGACCATACCCTGATTCCAGTTAAACCCTGATGGGTGATTCTCACAAAAACTTGGTTTTAAAAATTTCAAACATGAAAATTAAAAAATGCTTTAATTAACTTTTTCTTTTTTTTTTCAGATATTAGAAACAAAGTCTGGAGTATTTGTGAACATAAATTTAAAAACATTTACTTACATTTTAAGACCTTTTTGAACACAATTTCCAAAACAAGTCCTAAAAAATCTCATTACCGCAACAGTCTGACAACATCAACACTGTTAGAAAAGCAAATACATTTTCACATTTTTAAAAATGGATTATTAACAGTCATGGAGAGTTACTTGAAATTCTGAAATAATATATATTTTTAAATGAACAGTTTTTTAAATTTTGATTGATTTTTCTCATTACCGCAACAACTTCCACAATTTACAACCTAATTTTTTTTATATTTCAGTGAAACCTGACATATTTTTAAAATGATGTGGCAAACCTGAAAGAACATATTGTATATATTCTGCACATGCATTTAAAAGCAAACTACTATTTTTCCATCTATTAAATAAATATTTAAGAAACACTTGTTTCGGTAATGACATACGTTACAGAAATGAGGTTGCTGATTTCGGTAATGATAATAATTATGCTAAGAATGAGGTATAGTTTAAAAATATAAACTTTAATGTAGAAAATGAATTAGATAATACTGGCACAATCATGGATTTAAGTTCAATCAGTTGGATTTTGCAGAGCTTCAAAAATATAGGCTTACATAGGCTAAAAATGTGCATTTAGCAATACCACATACACCACCCATTTACCAGATTAGTTTTAAAAAATACTCAAAATTTAAGAGAATGGTAGAGTCCACACCACAACGAAACTGGCAAAGAAAAACAATATTGCTGGAATCACTTTCGAAACAATTTTCTTCCAGCTGATGAACAACAAACATTGATAACCAATCAGATTTGACCAAATTTAAAGAGCTCAAACATTCCGCATTAATATGGGGATGTCATTACCAACACTTTGCAACATGTAATTCAGTCCTCATCAATCCTCTCAGGAGCATGAAAAACAAGGCTTTTATTAAAATTCTGAATAATTAAATTGTAATGTAGTCGCATGTATTTTCTGTAAAGCTGATTTGAAACGATTGAAACGATATTGTGACAAGTGCTATATGAATAAATGTGAATTAAGTTGAAATTCACATCGTGAGCACACAGAACTCAACTCTGTTGAGTTCTGTGTGCTCGCATCTAAAACCACGTCTTTCTCCTCCCTTAAACTCGTCCTCCCGTGGCATCTGTCATTGATATTCAAATCATGAACTGCGTTCTCCATGATGACGAGGAAGTATCAGCAAAGGATAAATTGATTTCTAGCCCTTGCAGTAGCTACTACTAGATATATTTTATATTAGACATGATATGTGAACGGCCCTTTCACACAGGACGCGGAATGAGCTGCGCTCACCGCTGGGTTCAGCGCAGCCCTTCAGATGCAAAATGATTTGCGCTACGCTGGCCAGAGCAAAGTAGGTGGAGTTTTCAAAACTGTTAGCAGGAGTTCTATATGTCTCATCATTTGATGCCCTGTTTCTATTGGCCGCGCAGGTAATCACAGAGTGCAGCGGAACTTTGACCGCGGCACAAGCCATTGAAATAAATGGGTTTCATAGCGTAGTGGTGCTGTTGTCGCATCCTGTGTGAAAGGGCCTTGAAAGGGCCATATTCTCCAAAGCTCAAACACAAATACCCACTGGAGCATTTGCCAAAAATGTTTTGCCATTATAAGGCCCCCTGATTCCTCACTTATTGGTTAAAGTCCACACCTGCTCGCTACTTTAAAATGCTCATAAATTGGCCAAATCATGTTTATATTTAAATCTAATGATTTGCACAGCTTTCTGTGAGGGTTAGATGTCAGCTTAGGACATAATATCACTAACCTGATATAAAACACTGGAAGTCTGTAAGATGTTCTTACTTATATAAGTGCAACAAAGCCCTGTGTATACTGTTTTGACTTGCTGTAGATTTTTTTTTTTTGTAAACCTTTTCTCTGAAATTTGTCACCCTAGCCTTTTCAAAAGTTTTCCAACAGTTATATTATTTAACTTAATACCTCATTATATATATTTAAAAATAGCCTGTATGATCCAATTCTCATTACTGAAACAGAAGTTCTCTCTACCGCAACTGGCCTTAAATTGTTGCGGTAAGAGAGAATAGTATGGCGGTGGATGAGGTACCTTAGCATATTTTATTAAATTCAGAGAAGCCATGATGATTTAGACTACTTTTATTTAATGTACATAATTAGACATTAATGAAGTACATTTTTCACAGAAAATTACTAATTTAAAGTTTTTCCAAATTAGGAAATTTTCCTGTTACGGTAATGATAATCCAAATGTCATGTACATGGTCTGATAAGAGAATTTTTAACTGGATAAATATAAAGAAATTTGCCTACTTACCTTGCGTAGCCATCTTTGAGGTTCTAGCACGTGTTGCTTAATTCATTTTAAACATATTTTTATTATGATTTTTACAAACATACGGAAAAAACAAACAACAACAGACAAACAAACCCTTCGTATAAAAACAATCTGTGCAGTGTGTAAAATAAAGCACAAAAAAAGGGAGAATGACGATATACCAAAACATTTCCTACAGAGTGTAATTACCATAGTTATAGAAAAATACTGTTACAGATCTGGAATAACTGAGAAAGTCTTTTAGTCCTTGTGGCTCTTCAGAAAAGAAAAAACTGGTTCCCACATTTTATCAAATTTTGCAGAGTTCCCAGAGATGGTATATCTCATTCTTTCCAGGTGTAAGGTGGAAGTGAGTGTAGTAAGCCAGTCAGAAAAGAGAGGCCTGACATTTTTCTTCCACAACAACAGAATAACTTTCTTAGCTACAATCATTCCATATAGAACAGGTAACCGTACCTTCAAACTGAGAGACTCCAGCAAATCTGATCAGCCAAAAATTGCTATCATTGGATCGGGGAGTAAAACACAGTTATAAACCCTGGGAAGAAACTGGAAAATTTCTAGCCAAAAACTCTGAATTTGTACACAGAACCAGAAAAGCTGTGCCAGGGTACCCGCAGCACATTTACATTTACACTTATCACATATGGGGGAGACGGAAGGATAGAATTTGCTAAGCTTTGTTTTACAATAGTGAAGTCTGTGTATTACCTTACATTGAATAAGTTGATGTCTTGAATTTATAGAGCATGAATAAACAGACAAAAGGCATTTATCCCAGTCACTCTCGGAAATCTGAATCCCCAGGTCTTCTTCCCAAGCAGCTTTCAAATTAAGGGAGGAAAAGTCTGTTTCATCTTTAAAAGCATTAACGAATAAGGATATTAGGCCTCTAGAATTAGGAGAATTTGACAATAAGTCAAAAATTTTACAATCTGAAGACAAAACATCAAAATTTGAAATATTAATGAGAGCATAGTTCCTGACCTGAAGATATCTGAAGAAATGAGAAGAAAGGGAGACTGAATCTCTCACTGAGCTGGGAAAAGGATTAATCTCGAAATGTTTCTGCTTAATTTTTAACAACATCTCATTCACCTGATCTGAAGTAATCTTATTATATTCATATTTAAGTGACATAATATAATTTAAAACATCTGAGTCTGCAGTATCCCTGTATAATTTTTCCAATTGGGTAAGACGGACATCTATTTCTGCTAAACGTTTCTGTCTGGGTTTCTTTGCTGCTGACTCATAGGAAATTATAAGTCCCCTCATCACTACTTTAAAAGTTGCCCATAACACAGAGTCGGAAACATCACCTTTGTCATTGATCTCGATAAACTCTGTCAAAGAATATGAAGTATGCTGGCAAAATTTCACATCTGTAAGGAGGTAAGCATTGAATCTCCAATTATAACATGGCTTTGCACAGCCAAAATCAAAAGATACAGTAATGGCAAAATGATCAGAGATCAGTATGTTGTAATATTTAGATGCAGAGACGTTAGATAATAATTTAGAGTCTATAAAAAATAATCTATTCTCGAATATGATTTGTGGACATGGGAAAAGAAAGAGTACTCCTTATCGTTGGGATGGTGTAGCCTCAAGATATCAACAATGTCCAGTGACTCAGCAAGATGTTTAATGACTGACATAGCATTAAAAGATGGATCTGAGCGAGCAGGAAATTTGTCCAAAACGGGGTCCAATATGCAATTGAAGTCGCCACCAACTATAAAGTGAGTATCAGTAGAAGATTAAATACCTTACGAAAAAAGCAGGGTCGTCATAGTTAGGGACATAAAGATTTAAAAAAGTAAAATGTTTAGAGGCGATTAAGCCGGTGACAAGAATACACTGCATTCCAAATTATTATGCAAGTGACATATCAGTAAGATTTCAGTAGAATAAACATTTAGATTTTAGTTTTTCTAAGAAAATGTTTGTTTGTTTATTTATCCATGTCTTTTTAGATAACTGGTATCAATCTCAGACAAAATAATTTGCCAGGTCTATGGAAACCCTACTTAGAGGTTGTTCCACATTATTAAGCAAGTCACAGTTCTCATGCAATATGGGGAGGAAGAAAGATGTTTCCGAAGATGAAAAGCATGAAATGGTGCAATGTTGTGCAAAAGGCATGAAAACAACTAATATTTTGTGAAAACTGAATGGAGATTATCAAATTATCATAAGATTTGTGAGTGATTTAAAGCACAGCAGAGCTCGGTCAGATAAAGGCTTATTAATGAAAGTTCCTGTCAAAAAAATTAATTGTATTAAAAGGGCAGCTATAAAAAAGCCAGTGTTGAGCAGCAAACAGGTATTTGAAGCTGCTGGTGTCTCTGGAGTCTCAAGAAGCTCTCCATGCAGGCTGGCAGTTGTGCGTAAAGCCATCACTAACCAAACCTCACAAAGAGAAACATTTACAGTGGGTGTAGAAATACATTTTCAAACACTTTTATTGCTGTGGTGTTTTTTGCAGCATGGGATAGTGCATAGTGCATTGTATTTCAGAAGGCACTATCCTCCTTTTTATATCATAGCTGAAAATGGCCAGTTATGAACTTCACATATCTTGCAAAAGTCATTTTAATACCCTCAGAGACCCTAAAGGGACCTTCCATCTCACTTCCCAATATTCCAGCCCAAATCATCACTTGCCAGCTCCTTGCTGACATCGCAGTCTTGTTGGAACGTGGTGGCCATTCACCAACCATCCAGAAATCCATCCGTTTAGACCATCTATTGTACAGCATTAGTCAGTGAATAAAACTATTTAAAAAATGAGTCTTGAGAAAATGAAGTCCAGGCCGTGATGACGCTGAAGAAAAATTATTTATTCATTTCCAATTAAAATTAACCTCACACGCAAATTCCAATCAATAATGAAAATGTTTAATAAAACAAAAAGGTACAAATTAAAATCTGAAATCGAACATTTATGATAAGAACATTCTGAAATCAGAGTATAGTAATTTGCCAGAAAATCATTAGAAATGGCGCCAATGAGACAGCAAGATGCAATCAAGATAGCAGGAAAAGAGGTACCAATCGAGAGAATGAGCCAAGTTTTATACCCCAAGATTGGAAAAACTTACATCACATTCGGAGGTCTTGTTTTGGATAGATAAGAAAGGTCAAAATGAACCTTTCCATGGCTCGGAGTTTTTAAAGAAATTCATGACATTTGATGATTTCCTGCTATTCTGACAATCATTGGATAATTTTGTGATCTCGTGACAACTGACATTATCAAACAGAGCATAAACACCCCAAAATAGTCTCTAAATGGGAGGGGTAACACCTTCATCGGAACAATACAATAACAAGTTAACATTTTACAAAAAATTCCCTTTCATTTGAATACAAAGATACAAAATATTATTGCAGAAAAAGTACATCATGTGATCCATTCTAAGAACATTTACGCTTTGGTAAAATTTTGGCAGGAACCCAACTCAACCACAAAGATACCAAACCCTCTTTCACTCAGAAACTTAAAGTTCACTTGGAACATCAAAGTCACACAGTTCAACAGGTGAAACAACACAATAGAGATCAAAACAACAAAAGAGCATAATATGGAGTAAATATGTGGTTCTACTTGAATATAAGTGATTATATGTGAGTAACTCGAGTAAGATGATATGAATACTTGAAATCATAAGTAACATTGAAAATCATAACCAATAAATGATGATAAGAGATTAAAAATGATTAATAACAAATGATTACATAGAATATGAATAAATGAATATGCATAAAAGTAAATCATTTCGGATCCATCACATATTAAAAAAAAAGACAAGTTAGTCATCAAATGAATAAACACTATGAATGCTCTGTCACATATTGTGCTCTTAACATAACGTTAGATGAAAGAAAAATATGCAGATCAAACTGATCTGCGCCAGCTATGATATAGTACTAACGTAGGTCCCGCAGACGGTAGAAACCAAACACATAAAAGTCAAAAGACTTGCCAAACAGTCTGACTGCTAAAAATAAATAAATAAATAAAACATTTATGCAGACTGCAGAGTTGTCCTTGACTGTGATAGAGTCAGCAAAGGCTTGAGCCTTCTCGGCTGAGTCAAAAACATGCTTAGTTGAGTTGTGAGTCACAAGAAGGCAAGCAAGGAAGAGCAACCCATGTCGAACATTAGCCTCCTTGAGCCTTTTTCTCACGGCTTTGAAAGCTTGACGCTGCTTCAGAATCTCTGAGGTGAAGTCGGGAAAGATGAGAATGCGCCCTCCTTTGTATGTCAAAGGTGAAGACAGCCGCGCAAGACGTAGAATCTTCTCTTTATCAGGATAATGATGCAGCCTGGCTACCATGGTCCGAGGACGGGACTGTGCGTTACCAACCGGGCCCGTACGGTGGGCTCGGTCAATCTTCTGAGGTTTTGGAAAATTAAGGTGCGTTCACGCGGCCTTGTAATTCCTGTAGTTACGAGATTCTAGCTTGTAAAATACTGTAACGAACGGAGGAAATGATGAAACTCACTTAACAGCTTAGTCTTCTTTTATTCAGGTGAGCACCTGTTTGGCCGATGCTCTTGCCTCACAGACAGCGAACCAACTTAGGAACATTTTCCCCCAGAACCCCGCCCACACAACACCACGCAGGCTCTACTTTCAAGAGAACCTCCCACCCCTTAAAGCCCCACACAAGCTGAACCATAACATAAGAAAAGAACATATATCACTTAGATTTATCTGAACAGAACATAAAACACTCTTTGGACTTGCTACACTGCTCCCCCTTCACAAAGTTCCTCGACCTCGAGGGAACGAACAAAGTCCCTGAACCATCTTGGCGGCCTCCTGACTCTCTGAGGCCGCAGCTGGCCTTCTTGGGTAACAGAAGAAGAGCTATCCGAATGCAAGGTTTGCAGCTCAAGATTTGGTGTAGCTACACATGGGTCTGCCAGAGGACTGGAACATCTTGACTGGGGTCCTGGGCCCTCTGGAGAAGGCACAACTGTAGGGGAGGCTGGAGCTGGGGCCACGGTGGCACTTCCTCTATAAGGTGCCAATCTGTCTCTGCGTATGGCCACCTTTCTACCCTTCGGAGGCAACTGAACTCGGTAAACGACTTCTCCGATTCTCTCCAGAACACTGCATGGCCCAACCCACTGGGAGTCAAGTTTAGGGCACCTGCCCTTCTTCCTCTGAGGGCTGTACACCCACACCAGCTCTCCTGCTGTGAAATGCCGCCCTTTTGCCTTTAGGGTGTAATTTCTCTTTTGCCGGGTCCCTGATTTTAATAACTGCTTCCTTGCAAAATTATGAGCAGCTTCCAGCGAGTCCTGAAGTTTCCTAGCATACTCAGGGCCCGGTGGCACATCAGGAGCTTCAGGTGGCCTCCCAAAAGCCATTTCCCCTGGTGTTCTGATCTCCCGTCCCAACATCAAAAGGGCGGGTGTGCAAGAGGTTGAGTCTTGGACGGCGGATTGGCACGCCATTAGGATAAATGGCAAGTGCGTATCCCAATCTCGCTGATGTTTGGCAGACACAATGGCCAACTGTTACGCCAGTGTCCTATTAAACCTCTCAACGAGGCCATCACTTTGGGGATGCAAAGGGGTGGTTCTTGTTTTATGGATCCCTAATTTTTCACACATCACTGAGAAGACACGTGACTCAAAATTCCAGCCTTGGTCACTGTGTATGGATTCTGCGACCCCAAACCGGCTGAACATGCCATCTATCAATGCGTTCACCACTGTCTCGGCTTCTTGGTCAGGCAGTGCGTAAGCTTCTGGCCATTTAGTGAAATAATCCATAGCCGTCAGCACAAACCTGTTACCCCTCTCTGAACGTGGGAAAGGACCCATTACATCCACCCCCACTCTTTCCATTGGGCCCCCTACGTGGAACTGTTGCAGCAGAGCGATGGACTGGCCAGACGGGCCCTTGCAGGCAGTGCAACTATCACACTGCCGACAAAAATCCTCCACATCTCTCCTCACAAGCCCCCAGTAAAAACTTTGTCTGACACGCTTGAGTGTTTTTGAAACCCCAAAGTGTCCAGACCCCACTGTCCCGTGGGCAGCCCTAATCACCCCCTCCCGCAGTGACCTCGGGACCACCACTTGCCACCTTCCCTCTCCAGTGGCGGGGTCTTTCCACTCCCTCTCTAACACCCCGTCTCGCAGGCGCAGTTCCTTGAATTTGGCCCATAAATTTTTTGTGGACAAAGAGAGAATGGCCACTTCCTCCCATAGAGGTCGCTGCTGAGTTTGGACCCATTGGAATACTGGCTGCAGGTCCACATCTTCCTCTTGCAGCCGCCTCCAGTCTTCTACTCCCACTGTCCCCACAGTCAAACACGCCGGCAAATCGCCATGCTTACACACCACAGAAGCATCACTGGCCTCCGGGTTCTCCAGCTCTCTGTCCCTGGCCTCCCTTTTGTGACAGTACCTACACTGGTCGGCTAAGCATGGCCGACGAGAAAGAGCATCTGCGTTCGCATGGCCTGACCCTGGGCGGTGTACTACCCTCATGTTGTACGCCTGAAGTTCCTCAATCCAGCGTGCCAGCTGGCCCTCTGGCTCTTTGAATGACATAAGCCATTGGAGAGCTGCGTGATCAGTGCGTACAGTGAAAGGTAGCCCGCACAGGTAATACTTAAAGTGTCGGACTGCAAAAAGCACAGCAACAAGTTCCCGTCTGGTGACACAGTATCTGCGTTCGGCCTTGTTGAACACTTTGCTGTAGTAGGCCACCACTTGCTCTCCGCCAACCCCCACCTGAGAGAGAACTGCCCCCATGCCTACATTGCTGGCATCCGTGTCCAGAATGAAGGGCAGTGCCAGGTCAGCGGGGGCCAATACAGGGGCAATGACCAGAGCCTTTTTCAGGGCAGCAAACGAGTTTTGACATTTCTCAGTCCAAGTGAAAGACTTGTCCTTCTTCAGCAGGTGGAAATGTGGATCGGAAAAACCGATGCACAAACCTCCTGTAATATGAGGCCAACCCCAAAAAACTTTTGAGCTGCTGCGAGGTTGTAGGAGTGGGCCAGTTGCTCACTGCCCTGCACCTTCTCTTCCATTGTGCCAATCCCCTGCCCCCCCAGACTTGTGCCCCAAAAACGTCACCTCTCTTCTAAAAAAATGACATTTCTCCGGGTGCAGCTTTAAGCCAGACTCTCTTATTCGAACCAGCACCCGCCTGAGAACCTCCAGCGAGGCCTGAAATGAGCTGCTATGGACGAGGATGTCATCCAGGTACACCAGACACTCTGACCGCGGAATACCCGATAACACCCTGTCCATTAACCTGGCAAAAGTGGCTGGTGCATTGCAGAGGCCGAAGCAGAGCACCCTGAACTGCCATAGCCCCCTACTTGTACAAAAAGCAGTTTTTGGTCTGGCATCGGGAGCAAGTGGTACCTGCCAATAGCCAGTGCGCAGGTCCAGTGAAGTGAACCATGACGACCCAGCTACGAGGTCCAGCGACTCATCCACACGAGGGATGGGGTACGAGTCCTTCCTGGTGACCTCATTAAGGCGCCTATAGTCAACACAAAATCTCCACTGCCCACCCTTCTTAGGCACCATGACCACCGGTGCGGCCCACGCGCTCTCGGACGGCTCAATAATCCCTGCTCGCTGCATGTCCAACAAGGCCTTATCAGCAGCGTCCTGACGGACAAAAGGGAGTCTCCGGGGCCGCAGCCTAATGGGCATGGCATCCCCAGTCTCAATTTCGTGTTGTGCCAGGTGTGTTCGCCCCACATCCCCCTCCCCAAATGCGAAACAATGTTGGAAATTAACCAACAAATCCCAAAACTGCCCCCGCTGACTCTCATCCAAGCCCTCACAATTTTTCAGCCACAGCTCCCTTAAAGCAACCAACCCCTCCCCCTCCTTGAGAGGCAGAAATGGAACGCCGTTCTCATGCCCATACCTGATGGAGAGGACTTGAGGGTGACTCTAAAGGGGACTGTGTGGCCACACCAGGGATGTCAGCTGGGGTGTCGGGTAAGGGAGTGGGGGACACATCTACTTGTGGTGGACTGGCATCAGCACTGGGGTGGGTTCGCAAGAGCAGTGTGTGTTGCTCCAAACTAGAGTTCCTCAGGAAGGAGCTGCTGCATCCAGCAGACCTGTAAAAGACATATCAACGTTACTTTTAGTGGATATGACAACCTCAGGACCCCCTTCAAAACGGAGCAGGCCCTCTCTCAGGTCTAACTGGCAACCTGCACTTCTGAGAAAATCCAAGACCAAGGAATACAAGGGTCTTGGACTGCAGCCACCCACACTGAATGACATAATGTCTTTCCCCCTACAGTCAGTGCAATCACGCCTTTACCCTTCATTGGCGCCAGTTCACCCGTCACTGTGCGTAGTCGAACCGTGGTGGGTTCCAGACTGGCATTGGTTGGAACTACCTCTGGTCTTATAACAGTGACAGTTGATCCCGTATCCACCAATGCTAAACATGGAACCCCCTCCACCAAAATTGGCACATGACAAAAATCACTAACACATGTTCGTCCCACCACAACCACAGACTCTTTTGGCCCATATTCACCCTCCCCCAACAGTCCTTGATTGAATTCCCCTTGCCCATCTCTTGCAACTCCAGCTGGTGATGACTCATATTGGGGTTGAGTGTTGGGGGTCCGCACGGCCCCGATCATGCGGACCCTATCCCGTTTCCCTGGTTACGAGCCAGCTTCGGACACTGACGTACTAAATGTCCAGTCTGCCCACAAACCCTTGGTCGTGTGCTGGGCCGTTGATCAGGTTGCAGTGTCACAGCGCAAATCAATTCAGTTATTTCGGAAACCCAGGCTGGTCTTTCGCTTAGCCCTTCCCCCATGTCAGTAGACCTCACCGACACAGTATTCTGCTGTCTCTCTTCCGGAATGCAAGTTCCCCAAATAATCTCTCTCTCCAACGCCATCTCCAAGGCATCCTGCAGGGTTCGAGGGTGGGCCAGTTGTGTCTGTCTACGGAGCTCCACAGGGGTAAGGGCCTGAATGAATTGGTCTCTCGCCAGCTCACCTTGAACCGATGGTGGCATGTGGGCATATGCTCACCTGGTCAAACTTTCAATATCATTAGCCAGAACTCTCAATTGCTCTCCTGGCTGTCTGCGTCTATTACTCAGTTCAGAACGCAGGAGCCCTGGCTGCTCAAATTGTCCAAAACGCCGTCTCAGTGCTCCGACAAGTGCATTATAATCATGTCTCTCATCAGGATTAAGCAATAATAAGTAGTTCAGAGCATCATCTGTAAGACACATAGCCAATTCAAGAGCTTTGCGGTCCTCTGGCCAGTTTCCAGCATGAGCCAACAGTTCAAACTGTGCATGAAAAGCTTCCTCAGTCAGCTTTACCTGAGAATTTGGGGGTTTTAACTGCCACCGTAGGCGCGGCAGCACGGGCGCCGCCATATTCATTCACGTCTGAACAGCAAGCGCAGCTCCGAGGCCTCCGCCATGTCTATTTACGTCGGCAAACAGCGCAGTTCCGTGGGCGCCGCCATGTTTATTTACATCCGAAGACAACGCGGTTCCGTGGGCGCCACCATGTCTGTGTACATCCAAGGACAGCGCGGTTGCGTGGGCGCCGCCATGTCTGTTTACATCCGAAGAAAGCGCGCCGCCATGTCTGTTTGTTGTCTTCGTAAAAGTTCGGCTGTCCTCGGCGGCACTCGGCTCCGGCAACGAAAGCCCAGCGTCTGCAGCCATCCTCCTAGTGGCCTCTTTCACACGCGCCTTGTGCGATTCAAGGAAGTCTTCCTCTGTTTTAATTTGATCGGCAGCCCACGCCGAAGCGCCCAGAGCCTCGCGAAACATCCGGCTTGCTTCTGGCTCAGACTTAATCTTTGCTTGAGTCTGCTTCCGCATTTTGTTGCAGGAACAATAACGACGCAGTTCCGTAGACTAACTGGATTAATCAGTTCACTTCTGACACCAGTGTAACGAACGGAGGAAATGATGAAACTCACTTAACAGCTTAGTCTTCTTTTATTCAGGTGAGCACCTGTTTGGCCGATGCTCTTGCCTCACAGACAGCGAACCAACTTAGGAACATTTTCCCCCAGAACCCCGCCCACACAACACCACGCAGGCTCTACTTTCAAGAGAACCTCCCACCCCTTAAAGCCCCACACAAGCTGAACCATAACATAAGAAAAGAACATACATCACTTAGATTTATCTGAACAGAACATAAAACACTCTTTGGACTTGCTACAATACGTTCACGTCCTCGTAGAGCTCGTAATTACAGCTTGTAAGCTGGTAGTTTTCTGAGAGCTCCCACATGTACCACGTGGCCGCTGTACCACCTGACCGCTGTAGATTCATTTAGGTGTTGATAGTGGTGTCATGGAAACGCATAATAGAGGGTATGCATCGACGTCACTTTCCCGCCGAAAGCGCGCTCCCTCAGCTGGATTGAGTGGCAAAAGAACCTGCTGCGTGACTGGATTTAACAGAGGAAACTGCGAAAACGTGAGTAAAACAAACGAATTACGCTAAAGGTTGGAATTGAATGTGTTCCTTACAACTTGTCAAATAAACCTAATCCTTGAATACTGACATGCAGCCTGGAATCGTGTTTCCTGACATTTATATGTGCCTGATTTCGACGGCGGGGAGACACATAAAGCAAATATGCCTGTGAATATTTTATATAACTACAATATCGGTAGGTTTAAATCCGCGTAATCACTTATATCAAAGTTATATCGTCATATTGTCCAGCCCTAAAACATATATAGCCTAGTTTTTATAGTATAGTTTTTGTCAGTGTTGTTTATTGAAAAACACCCAATTATGCAGAATATAAGATGGGAACTATTTAATTGATGAGTTGTCAACATAATATATAACAATACAATATATACGGTATGATTTTACCTCAAAATCCAACAATTTGACACAAAATGATGACTGCAAATCCATGTTTCTCTGCCAGGAGTCCACTGTTTCTGTGAATTGCAGTGATCCATTTGCTTTTTTCCCTGTTGCTTTCTGCAGTTTTTAAATATATACCTCAGGTTTTGTGTCAAAGCTATTTGTACAGTCAATCACAAAGCTCAAATTTTCTTTCCCATTTTGGATGTGTTTTGTGTGTTTTTCGCGACAATCACGCTGAAAACCAATGCTGCCGCTCAAGGGGCTCGCATATGGCGCGGAGTCCGTGTCAAAATCAAGCTTCCGAACGACTGACCGACCGATCGAACGTCAAACCGAACGTCTATCCGAACGTCTTGTACTTTGAGCGTCTAACTGAACGTGTCGACCCACGTGACGACCTGACGTGACGCCAGCGTCTTGAAATTAACTGGTTTTTAACCATGTAAGGTGCCAAGCTGATGTGTAGACTATAAATGGACATTATAGGCACTAAATAAAGATATTTTATACCTAAATACTAAAACCTGGACATTACAGGCAATACACATCTAAAACAACACTATCACAAAGATATTTATTTCCCGAATCCATGTACTCCTCCATTGTTTTACTTTCAAAAAGCAGACTGTCCATACAGACATTCTATATTCTTAATTTGACCTATATTATCATTCTAACTTGTTTTTATTGTTAATTTTATTGCCTGTTGTAGGCTACAATGTTCTCAGTCTATGCAAGACACTCTAAATTAATAAATTGTTAATTATTGTAATTGCCTATAGTATATCATCAGAGTCTCTTTATCCTTTTTCCCATGAAATCAACAGAATATTCAGGTGATATCAGGTGAAGCCTCAGGGGAGCCTTTAAAATGTTTTTGAATGAAAGTTTAACATTACAATTCCTTTAGTGGACAGTTGCTCTTACCCTCTTTCCTTCATCTCAGTTAAATGAGATTTGGTGACAAAATTATCTTTAATTATCTGTAAAAATATCTATCTGCACACAATAAAAAATGGGATTGATTTGGTTGATTAAAAGTAGGCTATGTAGCCTACCCAAGCATATTTTCTATACATTTCTATTAGACTTTTTTTTTTAATGTGTCATGAAGTGAAGAATTGCAGAGGTGAATTTTGAATTTTACAAATGAAAGGAAATGTAAGGGGCTAGATCAGAACACGATAGACAGTCACTTTTTAAAATGAAATATCAAAAGGATAAACAACAGACTTTATTTCCACAGCCTTGAGTTTTTGAATGGATCTCTTGAATAAATGATACAATAATACATAAAATACATTTTATCAGACACTTGTCGCCACCCAGGGAAATAACATCATATATTTATTTCATGTAACACGTTCCTACACGTGCTTACGTGCTGTTAACGCGTTCCAATGGCGACCGGTCAGAAGTGCGAGTAACCGATCGTCTTCCCAACGTGTTGTTTACGTGTGAAGACGTTGTAACACGTTTGTGTTTTTCTTACCGTAATTTAACTCATGATTCGATTGTATCCTTTTCCACATGCTTGGACGGCTAATTTGGAAAAGAACGAGACATTCCACGAACATTTTCTCCATCTCCCATTAAAGGTCCCGTTTTTCGTGGTTTTTTGAAGCTTTGATTGTGTTTATAGTGTGCAATATAACATGTGTTCATGTTTCGCGTGTAAAAAAACACAGTATTTTTCACATAATTTACTTATCTGTATACCGCTGTTTCCACTGTCATAAAAACGGGCTGATGACTTCCTTGTTCTATGATGTCCCTCCTTCAGAAATACGTAACGAGTTCTGATTGTGCCAGCGGTTCCTGTGTTGTGATTCGACAGCAGCTTAGCGCATCTTGCCCGGAAAGGTCACGCCTCTTACCATAACGTGGAGATGCACGCGCTCAGTGTTATTGTAAACATGTCTTTAATTTTACCCTATCAATTTGAGCCAGAATCAGACCCGGTGATTGGACTGCGGGATGAAAATAACAGCGTTTCGACGACATGGCGACAAACACACTCTACAAACGCAACTCTTGTGTATTCCTGTGGGCGGAGGTTAGTCAAAAAACTGTTTTAGTGATGTCATTAAAGAAGAAAGTAGAGGGATGTAGTCCAAACTGGCCGTTCGATGTAGGCGACTTCTGTTAAATTAAATATCTCGCTTGGCATTGAACTTTGAGCTTTAAAATTTTACAGATTTTATTTATACTCTAACAACAACATTACACACTAACTAAAGTTTGAAACATGGGATCACGAAGAACGGGACCTTTAAAGGTTTCAGGAACAGACTTCTAATTTCGGAATGTTTCAAATGTGAAATATGCTTTACCAAAAGTAGCGAAATCTGTAACCTAAATAGCCTATATGCTTCTTATAAGCTACGCCTAAATTAAATAAGCTATTGATACATTGCATAAAATATCCTGACCATTTAAATCAGACATATACTTATACTTACATCTACTTCTTACATCTACACACATCGGAATTCGGCCTCGTCTTTTGTAAACAGTAAAGTTTGATTTGATTGGCCAAAAAGTGATCACGCCCGCTCCTGCCATGATTATATTGTCTACTTTATTTGCTTCTTATTTATTAAATCTAGGCAATTGGTTGATGAAACGTTGATTTAAATTAAGATAATTTTTTTACAAAACGAAATTCACTTTAAGAAAGGCTTTCTACAAAACAAAACTTAATGAAGTGGTCAAAATCATGTCTGACCCACTCCATGTCTCCCGATATATTATGATGCATCTTACTCATGCTGTTCACTTTTCATTATTGTTACGAACCCCACTTTCAAAAAGCTTGCTAGGGAAAGGGGTAAGCAACATAAAAGGACACGAGAGACAAGGAGAAACTATT
Source organism: Megalobrama amblycephala (assembly GCF_018812025.1). Lineage (NCBI taxonomy): Eukaryota > Metazoa > Chordata > Actinopteri > Cypriniformes > Xenocyprididae > Megalobrama > Megalobrama amblycephala. The sequence continues at coordinate 9,511,842 of NC_063048.1, read as the reverse complement.
TATCTGTTTATTGATGCCGCAGCACTCGCGTATCACAGGCAACTTGTTCCGATGGTAGAACCAGCTCTCTGTTACAATGAACATGAATTGACAAACGCACAGATCAACAAAATATAACAAAAATAAAACAACAAACAAACCACTTAGTAACAACAGCGGGCTATCAGGACACACACAGAACTCGTCAGACAGAAGCTGGCCGTCCGCGTCAGCTTACCGCACTAGCCCTCTCTCAAGTGTGCGCCACGCTCACGTAGAGCTAAAGACAGTGGCAGTGGCGGCGACACGACAGGTGTTGTAGTCATTAGGGGTTCCCAAGTGCGCGCCACGCTCACGTAAAGCCAAAGACAGTGGCAGTGGTGACCTGGCGACTGGAGTTATGATGGAAGCAGCACAAGTTCGACACTCAACAGCACACCCTTCACATCCACACTCTCTCCTCTTATAACCAGCCCAGCGCGTCGTAAATTAATGGGCCGCAGGTGCACAGCGGATCATAAGTCAAGAAGGATCAAGCATAATTTATTTTTAGACTTATTTGTTGGCCAGTTGTAGCCTGTGCAATAAATATTAAAAGTTCTAAACCATATTGTGTTTTATTGTTCCATAGTAATGATAATATTTACAATAATATATTGAATTTGATAGTTGTCTCTCACGTTGCCCCACAGCAACATTAAAATAGTGTAGATTAGGTACAATGTTTTATACAAATATTTTATTCTATTTAGTGTCCATTTCATTTATTAACATATGTAATATTAGGGCATCCAAGTTATAGAGGTCGAATTTTTCATTCATGGAGCTGTTCATTGATTTAATAGCCTCCATAATGTCAGCGAGGTTAACAGGGTCCGTGGGGCTAGCAATGGCCTGTGCTTCGCCTGAATGACAGACGCCTTGTTCACCCAAATCCTCAGCTTATTTATCACCTTTCTTTGATTTTGGCTTAGTCATAACGTCTGCGATCGTTAAGGATGACAGTGAGCAAAAATTAACAGTAGAAAAATTAGTAAAAATAAAGAATAATCGAGGGAAATGAAGCACACAGAAAAATACATCTACTCCATGCGGTACTTGCTGACGCCCCCCGTGTTGCTTAATTTAAAATCAAGATTTTTTAAAAAATTTTGTTTGTGTGTGTAAAGAGTCCTTAAAAAATGTTATTATTATATATTATACATTCATATTTTCTGTCATTTGAAAACATCTATTAGAACATCTGTATGTAATTTGTTTTTGAATATTTTCATTTTTTTCTGTTTAAAATTAGAACAAAACACACATTCAGACATACCTTGATGCATTGCGGTAATGAAAATTTCAGCTGGAACAATTACAAATAGTAAAATATAGTAAATAGTAAAATACAAAAATAATTCCTTTATATGTTGAAATTACTCTTTGTTCAGTGTAGAGAACAATATTGTCTTTATTATGATGTTTTTATATATTACCAGGGGTAAATTGGGCCGGGGCCGTCCGGGGCTGAGCCCCGGCACATAGGTTTGCAGAGCTTGACTTGTCCGGAACTGCGGGACAAGTGGATTTTTTGATGTGAAAGAGAATTTTACTTGCCTGACCAGATAAGTAGCTTGATTAAAATGTCAATAACAACCAAAACCCGAGAATGATTCATTTAGCTTAAGTGACGATAGTGTTAGTGGATAGTAATGTAGCTATGTAGCCTAATGTATATTGGCGGTGATAGCCTATTGCGCTGTTGAGGCGCACTTAACCTCTTGAGGAGAATTCAAATCAAATGAGCTCTGTTTACACAAATAAACTCAGTTATCATGTTGCAATATAAATTCAATATGTGGGTTTTTATAGCTAACTATTTACGACATATGATAAAGTTAAGCATCACACGACCGAAAGAGCTGAATTCCTGAATATCACCTTGATTGAAATTGACACTAATTTCATACAATAGTTCAATAAACAAGTAGTTAATATTAATCACTTAACAATATTGTCTGTTTTTTGTTCTGTTGTAGCAGCGAAAATAATTCCAAAAAAGGCAGAACCAGTGCATTTCGCAGCTACGTTCAGCCGTTTTGAATGATTCAGCGTTTTGCACGAATCTTGTGGCGGCCATCTACTGGCGGTTTAATTTCATGTTTAAAAGTATAAATTTCCCACCAACATTTCTTATTTGTATATTCAAAAAATGTAGTTGTACTTTTTCAGTGTAAATTTGGTAACAGCCCTATAGGGTCTTACTATTTTAATTGATCAAATGTAAGAATTTGAAATAAAAGATTAAACATAAATTTAATTAGATTATTAACCCTTTATAAAGGTTAATAAAATACTGCAGGGTAAATACTGTAACATAAATATGCAGATTTAAATATGACACTGCTGATAAAACACTGATGAGAATGTTGCTTGTTTCAGAATAAATTATATTTACAACACAAAAAATCATCCTATTTTTTTCCTGGCAAGCTACTTTTTTACTCTGACAACAAGTAAATGACCATTTTAGTTGTCCAAAGAACAAGCACAAAACAAGGCTTAATGTCAAGCACTGTATTTTGTATTTATATTCTCTCCTTTAATGGTAGCATCCCTCTTATATATGATACTGACACAAAGGAGAAGGCACAGGCCTACAGAAAGATTTTATTGTCATCAGATGTAGCTTTGCACACTACCAACCCTGTTTGTGTTCATAGCAGATTGCTCTCTCAACTTGTTATATTTTAGTTTGTCAATTGATACGATTTTGTAGTCTTCGCATACACATGCACCCCTGAAACCACAGAGCCCCCCCACATAACAAATCCCAATTTAACCCCTGTATATTACTAAAATGCATGTTTAATATTTAAAATCATTAATGCCGTTATATATAAAATACTCCAGAATGGGTAACAGTGTTTCTGTGTAAGGAGATCTGAGATCTGCTCGAGGATGTCTTAGGTCTTACAACAGCTAAAAAAGAGAGGCTGTCTTGTGCAGAAATAATTCTCTTTCATTTTCCTTTTCAACTTTGTCTCTTTCTCTCACTCCTGTGAATATGAAAATGATAACAAGTGAGGATGAGAACATCTCATGTATGTGTTTGCTTTGGGAGAGGACATTTATTTTGCAAAGACTATATTACATGAGGGTCAAGATCTGTTGATTTGAAATCTCTCAATATTTCTCTGTGGGGGTTTTTATTTCAGCTGATGATGTTGTTGTAATGTTTACTGTGACCCTGTGCCATGTTCTGCAGGGCTGTTGTCCAGTCGGGCTTTGCCTGAGATAACAGACACTACACTTATGTTGTGCATGAATGTTTGTGTTTTGGTCCCTTGAAGTGATTATTGGTGAGCAGAGCCCAGAGCCGCGATCCCAGACGAGAAATAAGGGTCTTATCTGGAGAAACCATCACTCATTTTCTAAAAAAAAATTACAATTTTATACATTTTAACCATAAATGCTCATCAATATGCTAGTGCAAGTATATAACAATTAGTTCAAACTTTGACCTGTGGAGGGCAGTAATACACTTAGCAGTGTCTACACTGCCGGAATTCTAATAGAGAAGAAAAAGAAGAGGGCTAGTTCAAGATGAGCATTTATGGTTAAAATATATAAAATTAAATTTTTTTTTTTTAGAAAATGAGTGATGTTTTCTCTAGATAATACCCTTATTCCCCATCTGGGATTGTGTAGAACACTTTGAAGCTGCACTGAAACTATAATTTTGACCTTCAACCGTTTGGAGGCCATTGAAGTCCACTATATGAAGAAAAATCCTGGAATGTTTTCATCAAAAACCTTAATTTCTTTTCGACTGAAGAGAGAAGGACATGGACATCTTGGTTGACATGGGGGTGAGTAAATTATCAGGAAATTTTAATTTGAAAGTGAGCTAATCCTTTAAAGCCTTGCTGGTTAAACATTTCATTCATGTGCTGTTCGGACATGCGCTTTTTCTGAGCGTGTACATCCGAAGCGTGCACACAATAAAAAGATTGTCAAACAGCGCCTGATTACTGGACTTAATCTTTTGCATCTGATTGCGCTACTACTGTCAAATACACACAGGATTTACATAAACATGGTTGGTTATGTCTAAAGTGAAAGAAAATCAGATGCGTGTCTGCATGTTAGATGCATGCAGGTCTTAAACTAACAGAAGCCTAACAGTAAACATGCTGCCCCTTGTCCTTAAAGGGATAATTCTGTCATTATTCATTCACTCTCAAGTTGTTCCAAACCTGTATTTGTCACCAATATGTCCTGTATTGTCTGCACCTTTTCTCGTTAGTCCTTGATTAGTTAACTTCCTCCTGTGCCTGTTTAACTCCCTGATTACTCTGTGTATTTGTACTCCCCGTTCTGTTCATCCTGTGTCGGTTATTGTATGTGTCACGGCACGCTGTATGCTACCTGTTATTCTTCTAGTAAACTCGTATATGCTTCGTATCTTGCATCCCTCGCCTTCTTTACACAGAGGTACTGTAACAGAATAACCGACCCTCTAAAAGAGTATATATATTTAAAGATGCTGGACTCACCTGCACTGCACCTCCTTCTTCGCCCAGAAAATCGACGGTGGCTGGAGTATCTAGCTTTTTCGCTCCGGAGTGGTGGTCTCTCTTTCATCACTCGAGAGCCTGAGGCATACACTGTTCCAGTACCGGAGCCGGAGAAGATCAAAGCGCCGGAGCTTCGGCAGGCAGGTCAGTCCATCGCAGAGCCAGGAGCGGACATTGACCTTATAGATCTGTGGCTGGCGGATCCTATTCCCACCCTAGTTCCCACCCTTGTATCTTCAGTCTCTTCACCGGTTCCGTCCGGAGACCTTCTTCTGCCCTCTTCCAGTCCTGACATCCTGACCCGCCTCCTTCGCTGGTTTCGGCCAGTTTCTTGGATCCGTCGGCTCCTCTGGCGTCATCGAGCTCCTTGGCTCTGCCACCGCCGCTAGCTCCGTGCGGCTTACTTGCCTCGCCTCGGTCCTCTCCAACACCAGTACGGCGTGAAAGAGAGTCTCCGGCCACGCATCGGGCCTCCGGGCCCACGCCTTCCCCTCAGCCTGTCAACCCGTCATCTGCACCTTGCCTCGCCACTCCCTCGTCACTGCCATGGCTCGTCTACCAGGAGACTCCGCTGGGCTCCATCGGAACTCTAGGTCGGCCTTCGGTGGTCGACGCCCAGCTGCTGACACGGACTTCCGGTGTTCCGGCGAAGCCTACAACCTGCACCCCTACGTCATCATCGGACTCCTCCCTTCCTCTGGCTTCCCCATCGCCCGCTCTCGCCACATCGTCGCCCCTGTCAGCCAGATCCCCGTCAATGCCTCAGTCCCGGGAGTCAGCGGCTGGTCTCCAGGCTTCCAGCGCTTCGGGTTCATCCTGGTCCGTCACCCTCTCTACTAAGCCGGTTCCTACCTGCACCACGGTTCCGACTCCGTTGTCCGGACCCTGGAGTTCGCTCTACGCGTCACTCATGTTTCCACTCTGGCTCCTCCCACCTTCTGCTCCACCGTGGTCCATCGTGTCGTCGACGCCTCCACGCCATCACCAGTGGTCACCAGCTACACGCCCCCCACCTAAGCCTCCGCCTCTTCTCCACAACCTCTTCTGTCATCATCAAGGCGCGAGGACGCGCCTATCCGAGGGGGGGCGTAATGTCACCAATATGTCCTGTATTGTCTGCACCTGTTCTCGTTAGTCCTTGATTAGTTAACTTCCTCCTGTGCCTGTTTAACTCCCTGATTACTCTGTGTATTTGTACTCCCCGTTCTGTTCATCCTGTGTCGGTTATTGTATGTGTCACGGCACGCTGTATGCTACCTGTTATTCTTCTAGTAAACTCGTATATGCTTCGTATCTTGCATCCCTCGCCTTCTTTACACAGAGGTACTGTAACAGTATTAATTTCTTTTCATTTTTGGGTGACCTATTCCTTTAATGTTAATAAATTTATTATTGTTATCTTGTTACAGGTCCATCTGATCTGTTCATTTTATGTCATTATTTAAGTATTTAATTTAATACTGTCCATTTTGTACATTTACATTTATTTTTTTATACAAAAAGATACTGTTTATCTTAAGTTATTTTAACCGAGGGGTCCCCAAATAAAATTCTGCTTAGGGCCCCGTAAAAGCTTGGGCCGACCCTGTTGGTGAGTAGATGCTGTTAGCAGAGCTGACAAGTGGGTAACAAGGTTGCAGATTTAGCTTAAATCTGCAACCTTAACATGTTACTCATTAGGGGACCATTTGGGACCAAAATAAAAGCTATTGGTTTTAGTCATTGATCAATTTTTTTTTTTACTATTTTGATCAGTTACATTTTTTATTTTTTTATTTTAATGGTCCCTTTAATACATTCTGTTGACTATACACTACAGTAAGTAACATTGCACCTACATGTCTACTAACTCTCATTAGAGTGTTAGTAGAGTATTGGTAGACTGGTGGGGGGACTGGTTTAGAAGAAGCTGACATGTACATTCAAAGTTACTTACAGGATTAGTCCACTTTCAAAAAAAAATTTCCTGATAATTTACCCACCCCCATGTCATCCAAGATGTCCATGTCCTTCTTTCTTCAGTCGAAAACAAATTAAGGTTTTTGATGAAAACATTCCAGGATTATTCTCCTTATAGTGGACTTCAATTGGCCCCAAACGGTTGAAGGTCAAAATTAAAAATTACAGTTTCAGTGCAGCTTCAAAGGGCTTTAAATGATACCAGGCGAGGAATAAGGGTCTTATCTAGAGAAATGATCGGTCATTTTCTAAAAAAAAAAAATTAAAATTATATAAGTTTTAACCATAGACACTCGTCTTGAGCTAGCTCCCTACTTCTTCTTTATTAGAATTCTGGCAGTGTAGACGCGAGGAACTGCCCTAAGGGTCTTACTTGCCCTAGCATGTTGTTAGGTTCAATTCAATCAACACTACAAGAAATGAAAACACATAAGATTTACGTGTCTTTCTGCAAAGAAAGGGTCTAAACAAATGATCTTAATTTTTAAGAGGAAAAAAAATGTATTGGGGAAAATCATCTAAACTTAACATTTGGTATGGAATTAAAAATAATTTCATTGCCAAAATTCTAAAAAAAAAAAATAGAGACGCTAAAATTGGCGGCCCGCCAGATATAAGTTTTCAGGAAACCAAGAGGAAAAAGTTTAGGGCTGGTCCGAATACATTTTTTGATAAACTCGACTATTCGAAGCTTCGGAGAGAGGGGCTGAACATATTTTTCTCTCTAATAAAGGCAGGAATCTGTGCTGTATGTCCGTTTGCATTTTTATTATTTCGAGAACCGTTCATCCAATCGACTTCACAAGGGACGCGACACATTCAGAATTAATAAACTTTTAGTAAACTACAGTCAGAGCAGCGCGAGCGGGAAGCGGCGCACCTCACGCGGGCAGGGCTTCGTTTACACTGCACGCGTGTGCGTTGCATTACGGCTCCGGCAAGGTTTTGTTCCGTCTTCTGAGCGGTGTCAACTCACACCAGAAGCATTTCAAAAGTGTATTAGCGGCTGGATTCCCGATACCACGAGATTTGCATGTCTGACGTTTTTTTTTTTCATTGATTTTTTTCGTGTTTTAATGGCTAAATTGTTATATTTTGTCCGGTTTTATTGTGTTTATTGCTATGCCATACTTTATTTTGCTGTAGCCATACAGATGAAGTTAATACACTTAAAATTCCAGTTATGGACAACAAAAACAAAGAAATTTCAAGTTTTTCAACTTCGAATCTCTTGTTGTCAGTTTCTGACATCGTAGTGATGCGAAATATGACCAGGAGTTTACTCAGGGTGATTATTTTGACTTTATTTTCTATTTGAGCTGCGCGTCTTTGACGCGGCGTCCGTCAAAAATAGGCGAGGCGCCTATCTTTAGCGAAGTGGCGCGGCGAGCTTCTGGGACGCTTCTCAAACGCACCGCGGCGCGGCTGGTGTAAACACGAGCATTGACTAGAGTGGCCGCGAATCAGCTCCGGTAGCCGCGTCGCAGCCGTAACGCGCCGCACACGCGTGCAGTGTAAACGAGGCTTTATGCTCCGAGAACGGACACTGCACTAGTGATATAAAACGCACACACACAGGTCTGTTAAATTAAGCAATAGTTTTAAGGTAGTCTAATATTTTTCTGACTAACAAATTGGCACAGTAAGGGTAGATTTAAATAAAGAAAAACAAAATTTAAATAAAGAAAAAACGAAATTTAAATAAAGAAAAACGAAATTTAAATAAAGAAAAAACGAAATTTAAATAAAGAAAAACGAAATTAAGCTAAATTAAAAACGAGATTAATTTAGATTGATAATAACGGGTAAAAATGCTAATACATTTTGTTTCTATTATTCTATTTTCCACAATGTCAAAGCAGACATGCATTTCGGTCAGACATGCATTTCGGTCCATACAAACTCCGCTGTTCTGCGCTCTAGCCAGAGAACACTCCCGTTGCTGGAACAAGCGTCGGTTCTATTTCTAGCATGCACGCGTTTTCCGCGTGGCTCGAGCGCGCCTGAGGCGCATGTCTCAGTGTGCAAACTCCAACCTGTTAAATATGGGAGCCGAAATAAAAACGGACACGCCACGCAGCCAGTGTGTCGCCGGCCTTATTCAAGGGGGAATGAGAACCGTTTTTTATTTTTTAAATCTAACGGGGGGGAAAAGCCTAAATAAATGAAAAGTAGCTTGTGCCATAGCCTGCCTTCAGTCAAGAATGACGATACGCGTTCTCTCTTTACAATGAATTAAAAATTTTTCTTGCCTAATTTCAACAGATTTTGCCAAAATATCGCCCCCTGGTGGCTTAATAACATTATACAATTTTATTTTAATTATTACGAGTATCTGGCCCTTACAGTGTCTGCAGAGAAAAATTCTGGCCCTTGGACAAATATAGTTGATGACCCCTGCGCTAAAGGCTGGAATGCACTACACAACTTTTTAAAATCTGAACAGCTTTTAAAATCTTAAGCATCCTACAATTGCCAACTTTGTAAATACATTATTTATTTACCACACATTACAGAGTTTCAAGTCATTTTGAACACAACAAACTCACACAGAAACACGTTGCACAGTTATTAACATTGTAAATCATATGAAATATAAAATGTTTTTTTTTTTTTTTTTCAAAAGATGTACATTTATAACACTGTTTGATGTTGTTAGATTTTGCTGTATTTGGCCGTGCAGTCGTTTGGGTGGCTCGCCAATGTATTAGATTTCTCTAATACATAAAATAAGTAAGCTCGACCAGAGTTCTTGTGGGGAGAAGAATTTATTGAAGGTAGTAGTGTAGCACAGTTCTTCAGCGGCGATGTTAGCGTCAGCCTTCAAAATACCTTAACCCAAAGTTCTGTCTGTGGGACAGAACTTTATACATGACATCAAAAAGGCTAAACAATAGAACACTGTTAGGATCTCCCACAGGAGATCGATCTACCCTGCAATCTACTCTGAGCAATGCTGTTTGCTTGTCATTCAAACCCATCAGTTTCTGTGGGCCATACGTCTGTATTGGCCATTTCGTTCACACCTTTACAAACAGTTGAGTTGATTGCATCTGAGGCACAGTCACAATGTAAATGCATCTAACTAAAGATAATGATAATACACATAATCTTTCAATGACAATGAAAATACACATAATCTTTCAATGTTTTTCTTTTTTCTTTTCTTTTTTTCTTTTTTTTTTACCTTGGCATTAAATTACATAAAACTGGTTATTGCTGCCATGTGAGTGTTTCTAATATTATGGCTGAGGGAGGGACAGCGATATTGACAACTTTCTGTCTTCTGACCAATGTAATCAATCTCTCGATACTGAAACTCTTGTAAGTATCTTGTAAGTGCTGCAGGTGCCAAATTAGATCCAACAAAAAGTTCCATTGTGCAGATGGCCACGTCCCAGTCTCTTTGTCCAGACAGTTCTTCTTAACTTCTCCGCTGTGGACGTATGCCATTATATAAGGCGACTACTGTGAAGATGCAGCGTTAGTTCAGGGCATGTTTAATAGCAGCCTTAGACAGACAACATTAGACAGTAACATGAATAACAGATGGAGCAGAGTGCTGTTATGTTCTCTCGTCTAAATTCCCAAAACACCTTATACTACACTCTCTCTCCCTCTCACCCACCTCCCTCTGTTTTTTTTTCTTTCCTTCACTCTCCTTTTCAATCCGTGTAAAGGGGATTGACGCATTGCTGCTCGAGGATGTCTGAAATATTACAGCAGCTATATGAGAGAATGTCTTGTGCAGAAATAATTCTCTTTCATTTTCATCCACTGACTTTACGTCTCTTTCTCTCCCATTCCTGTCAATAACAAGCAAATACGAGAGCATCTTGTGTATGTGTGTGCTTTGGGGAGATCATTTATTTTGCACTGGCTATATTATAAGTGGGTCAAGATTTGTTGATTTAAAATCTCACAATATTTCACTGTGTATTTTTTTTTAGATTATGTTATTGTAATGTTTACTGTGACCCCATACCATGTTCTGCAGGGCTGTTGCTCAGTCAGGATTTAAAGGGATAGTTCACCCAAAATTGAAAATTATTCCATGATTTACTCACCCTCAATCCTAGGTGTCTTCTTTCAGATGAACCCAATCGGAGATATATTTAAAAATATCCTTAGCCCTTCAAGGTTTATAATGGGGGGCCATGTTTTGAAGCCAAAAATAATGCATCCATCCATAAAAAGTAATCCATATGACTCCAAGGGGTTAATAATGGTCTTCTGAAGTGAAGCGATGTGTTTTCTAAGAAAAATACCCAAATTTAAAACTTTATAAATTCAAATAACTAGCTTCCAGTGGACGACCGTATGCAGAATGTGCAAGTTGATTTGCGGCGGAGGAGTATCCTTTGACCTGACGCACAACGTAATGACGAATACGGAGGCACAGAGGATAGAGCAAAACAAATTACAAGTCATGGGTTAAGTCTAAAACGATAATTTTTAAAGGGATAGTTCATTAAAAAATTGAAAATTTGATTTTTATCTGCTTACCCCCAGCGCATCCAAGTTGTAGGTGACTTTGTTTCTTCAGTAGAAAATCATCATTTGTGTTCTACTGAAGAAACAAAGTCACCTACATCTTGGATGCGCTGGGGGTAATCAGATAAACATCAAATTTTCATTTTTGGGTGAACTATCCCTTTAAAGAGAAATGTCGGAGGATTTCGATATAAGAGAAGAGGAGCTAAATTTGTTGCACAGCCCTATTTGTTTGAACCGCGAGAGGCGTCTAAGCTTACAATACTCCTACATCCTGCGTCATACATCATGTCAGAGCATTACTCATTTGGTGCAAGTCGACTTTTTATGGATGGATGCATTATTTTTGGCTTCAAATTGATATGCCTGAGATAACAGACTCTATACTTTGTAGAGAGATAGAACCACTGTATAGTGTTTATGAATATGTGTGTGAATGTGAATGTGAATAAGTATGTCTTGGGACACTTAGAGAAATTATTGATGTGTAGATACTTTTAGGAGGCAGATGAGTCTTATCATACATAATTACATGCAGACACACACACACACACACACACACACACACACACACACACACACACATAAATGAACATGTAGTCCTTATACAGAACCACGTGAGCCAGATCATATATAATTAGCTTCATTTAAATGACCAAATGTTCAAGTACAGCCTGACACTCATCTGACTTGACAATGCGACCACACACACACACTCACTTAGGACTCTCAAGGGCTTTCAAAGTACTTTTGCCTTATCTGAACTCTTTGTACACATGAGTAAGGACATTTAGCAATATATGTTGATTAAAACACTACCATGCATTAGAAAAGCCATTATTTGTCTTGAATTTTTATATCAAGTTGTATTATCTTAGCATTATTTATTTAAGTTTTTGAATTGTTTTAGTAATTGTTTTATGTGCTTTTGTCATTTTTATTTATTTTTTAGCTAAATAAAAGAATATTAGAATATTATTTAGCTTAAATTTATTTTTTATTTCAGTTTTAGTAATTTTAGTACTTATTTAAACTTATTTTATTTCAGTTAGTTGCCAAAGCAAAGTTTCTAAATTTCATTTATTTTTTTAGATTTTATCTAATATTTAAATTTTATTTTATTTAAGCTCTATTTCAATGAACAAAAACGATTTTAAAAGTTTTTGTTAACAATAACCACACTGATATCAACACGCACAGTATTATCAACAGTTAAAGATTCACAGATGAATCGTGTGGATTTTAAATATTAAATTATAATATTAGAAAAAAAAAAACCTTATATAGATGTAGAAGGCTATAGAAATCATGTTGAGTTTTAAAGACATTTTCAAATACTATGTAACTTCTAGCTTTTTAATAAGTGATATTTTAAGCATTATGTATTATATAATGCAGTAACTTTAATGATTATAATGAAAGTTATAAATTCCACAGAGTTACTAAGAATAGTCACCTTTATTTATATAGTGCTTTTTACAATGCAGATTGTATCAAAACAGCTTTACATTGATAACTGGTACATAATTTTTGCTGCACAGCAGCTCTTCAAGAATAGTGTCAATGCAGGCAGATCAAAGCACTGTTGAATAAATGTCAAGAATACTGTTGAATATCAAATGTCAAGTCAAATGTCAAGTGTCCCCAACTAAGCAAGCCAAAGGCGACAGCGGCAAGGAACCCAAACTCCAACAGGTGACATCAGGTGGCAAACAAGTGGCAAATAGGTGTTAAAATGGAGAAAAAAAAAAAAACCTTGGGAGAAACCAGGCTTAGTTGGGGGGCCAGTTCTCCTCTGGCGAACAGTGCTTTGTTACGAATCAGGTTGCTATCATAAATCTGATAGGATCGCAACATTCAAAGTATTTATTTCAGTTCCATCCAGTTGAGGATCGTATTCATCACGCCGGTATGGACGGTTTGTTGAGGAACTGTGTAACTGGCTGTCGTGTCGATGAGGCCTACACAGTGGATGATCTAGTCGACTCGATCTCTGCTGATACTTCAGGGCTGCGTTGTGGTCGTGTCCAATTGAGGATCGTATTCATCACGCCGGTATGGTCGGTTTGTTGAGGAACTGTGGCACTGGCTGTCGTGTTGATGATGTCTTCACAATGGATGATCTAGTCGACTCGATCTCTGCTGATACTTCAGGGCTGCGTTGTGGTCGTGTCAAGGCGCAGGTCCTTGGTCTCAGCTGGATACGGCCCGGATCCGGTTGACTACGGTAAACCTCGGGATAAACAGAAAGACTAATATTAGTGTAGATGCCATTCTTTTTCTGATGTAACGAGTACATCTGGTGTTATAGGAAGTGTTCCCGGTTCCGGCTGACCTAATTTATGCAGCCTAATAATCCTTTAACGGATTTGAAAATATAAATTGATAATGTGTTATGTGTATGCCAGGTTAAAGAGATGTGTTTTTAGTCTAGATTTAAACTGACAGAGTGTGTCTGCATCCCGAACAATGCTAGGAAGATTGTTCCAGAGTTTGGGTGCCAAATAGGAGAAGGATCTACCGCCTGCGGTTGATTTTGACATTCTAGGTATTATCAGCTGGCCTGAATTCTGAGATTGCAATAAACGTGAAGGACTATAATGCATTAAGAGCTCGCTCAGGTACTGGGGAGCTAAACCATTTAGTGCTTTGTAAGTAATTAGCAAGATTTTAAAATCTATACGATGTTTAACAGGAAGCCAATGCAGTGATGACAGAACTGGGCTAATATGGTCATACTTTCTAGTTCTAGTAAGAACTCTAGCTGCTGCATTTTGTACGGAGCTGTAGTTTATTTATCAAGCGGGAGGAACAACCACCCAATAGAGCATTACAGTAATCTAGCCTTGAGGTCATGAACGCATGAACTAACTGTTCTGCATTTTTCATTGAGAGCATATGTCGTAGTTTAGATATATTTTTAAGATGGAAGAATGTGGTTTTGCAGATGCTAGTAACATGGCCTTCAAATGAAAGATTGGTATCAAAGAGCACACCCAGGTTCCTAACTGACGATGAAGACTTAACAGAGCAGCCATCAAGTGTTAGATAGTATTCTAGGTTACTGCGTGAAGTAGTTTTTGGTCCAAAAATTAGAATCTCTGTTTTTCTGAATTTAGTAGTAGGAAATTACTGGTCATCCAGTTTTTTATATCAGCTATACATTCTGTTAATTTAGCGAATTGGTAAGTTTCGTCAGGGCGTGAAGAAATATAGAGCTGAGTATCATCAGCGTAACAATGAAAACTAACGCCATGCTTCCTAATGATATCTCCCAAGGGTAGCATTTACAGAGTGAAAAGCAACGGTCCTAGTACTGAGCCTTGCGGTACTCCATATTTAACTTGTGATTGATATGACATCTCATCGTTTACTACTACAAACTGATAACGGTCAGATAAGTATTATTTGAACCATGCCAATGCAATTCCACTAATGCCAACATAGTTTTCGAGTCTATTTAGAAGAATATTGTGATCAATAGTGTCAAATGCAGCACTAAGATCCAGTAACACTAATAGAGAGATACAACCACGATCTGATGATAAGAGCAAATCATTAGTAACTCTAATGAGAGCAGTCTCAGTACTATGGTACGGTCTAAATCCTGACTGGAAATCCTCACAGATACTATTTCTTTCTACAAAGGAACATAGTTGTGATGAAACTGCCTTTTCTAGTATTTTTAATAGAAAAGTGAGATTTGAAATCGGCCTATAATTGACTAATTCTCTAGGATCAAGTTGTGGTTTTTTAATAAGAGGTTTAATAACAGCCAGCTTAAAAGTTTTTGGTACGTATCCTAGTGATAAAGATGAATTAACAATATTAAGAAGAGGATCTATGACCTCCGGAAGCATCTCTTTCAATAGCTTAGTCGGTATAGGGTCTAACATACATGTTGTTGATTTTGATGATTTAACAAGTTTAGACAATTCTTCCTCTCCTAAAGCAGAAAATGAATTGAATTTTTCTTCAGGGACACTACAAAGCACTGTCTGACACAATACTGTAGTAGACGGTTGCATGGTTATAATTTTCTCTCTAATATTATCAATCTTGCAAGTAAAGAAGTTCATAAAGTCATTACTGCTATGCTCTTTGGAAACATCAGAAGTTGAAGCTTTATTTCTTGTTAATTTAGCCACTGTATCAAATAAATACCTAGGGTTGTGTTTATTTTCTTCTAAAAGTTTTGAAAAATAGGCAGATCTAGCAGTTTTTAAGGCCTTTCTGTACTCAATTTTCTCTCTCCACGAAATGCGAAATACTTCTAGTTTTGTTTTCTTCCAGCTGCGCTCCATTTTTCTAGCTGCTGTTTTTAGGGCCCGAGTGTGCTCATTGTACCATGGAGTTGGATTCATTTCCTTAATCTTTTTTAAACGCAAAGGAGCAACTGAGTCTAATGTGCTGGAAAAGAGTCAGACAGGCAATAGTTTCTGTTGCAACATCGAGGTCTTCTAAGCTGTCTGGTATGCTAAGGTGATGAAACTGATTAGGAAGATTATTTAGAAAGCGATCTTTAGTGGTAGAAGTGATGGTTCTACCATATTTATGGCAGGGAGGCAGTTTAGCCTCTTTGACTAAATGTAGTATACATGAGACTAGATAATGATCTGAGATGTCATCACTCTGCTGCAGAATTTCAACGGCATCAATATCGATTCCATGTGACAATATTAGATCTAAAGTATGATTACAACAATGAGTGGGTCCTGACACGTGTTGTCTAACACCAATAGAGTTTAGAATGTCTGTAAATGCCAATCCCAATGAGTCTTTTTTATTATCTACATGGATATTAAAATCACCAACAACAAGGACTTTATCTGCAGCTAGTACTAATTCTGATAGAAAATCGGCAAGTTCTTTGATAAAGTCTGTATGGTGTCCTGGTGGCCTGTATACAGTAGCCAGCACAAATGTCAACTTACATAATGTTACGTAAAGCACCTGTCAGGGTTCTGTCACTTCGGTCTAGTTTATTTCTTGGTTTTGTGACAGAGCTCTGACACTCCCGTTTCTTGTCGTGTTTTTGTGTGAGCGTACGGTCTCGAGTGTTCTCGGGGCCGTGCGCTCTCTTGTCTGCGTGCCTTGTTTCATGTTGGGAGCGCGGCGTTCGGATCCCGGCACTCGTGTCTAGTTTAGTTTCAGTTTCGTGTCGGGATTCGGACACTCGCGCTCCCAGTCCTGTCTTTATTGTGAGCGCACGGTCAAGTGTTCCTTCACTTGCCATGCGTTCTTGTCTCATGATTTGTCTCTTGTATTGTCATGTTTTGTGTAGCACGCGGTTGTTTCCACCTGCCGCGTGCTTTCATGTTTTGTCTTTTGTCTTCATGTTGTCTTGTTTTGTGTGAACACGTGGCTTATGAGTTTTCATAGTCACGTGTTCATGTCTCGTCTTGTGTAAGCACATGGCTTGTGATTTGTCTTCATTGGCCATGTGCTTGTGTCTTTGTTTTGTTTGGTGTGAGCACATGGCTTGTCACGTGTTTCTTTGTGCCATGTGCTCTCATGTCTATTGTCTTGACCCCGCCCATCTTGTTACCTGATTATTGGTTGATTTGCCCCACCTGTCCTCCCTCGTTTCCTGCCTTGTTTGCTCTCCTATTTATTCTCCTTGTGTTTGCAGTCCTGTGCTGGTTCGTTGTCGTTTATTCCCTCGTGTTTTCCTTAAGTCAAGTCAAGTCAAGTCAAGTCAAGTCAAGTCTAGTCAAGTCCAGTTTTATGTCAGTCTGTTTCCCCCATGGGGTAGTTTTTGTTTGTTTTTGTTTTATTTTTATTCATTGAATAAAGCCCTTCCTTTTCCTGCATTATTGAGTCTTCGCTCCTTTCACCTTCCACCACCCAACCTGACAGAATGAACCAGCCAGAGAATGGGCATCTTCCTTTTTTCATCTCCCACCACAAGACTTTCCACCCGCCAGTTGTTGATCCAGCATGTCAACTCTCACTACTTTCGTCAGCAGGGGGCTGACGTGAGGGACTTTGCCCGTGATCTACTCATTGAAGTTGATTCAGATTCAGATTCAGATTAGATTCCGATATCTTTATTAGTCCCCAAAGGGGCAATTCAGTTCTACAGCCAACCCATCCAATAAGGGTTAAATTAGAATTATTAGCACACAATAAATATAAAAATTATAAAGTTAAAAAATGTATACAAACGATCACACCCTGACATACACATACAGCACAATACACACATTCACCTACCAGTGACAAAACAAAGCAGTGGAATACAAGAGCCATTTATGTAGTTATGAGTTCTCATTCAAGAATCTTATAGCAAGAATCTTATAGTTGACCATTTGGATTACAGTGAGGCTGATATCAAGGAGGTTTTCAATATCTGCCTCGATCAGCCTCTCAGCCAGTGGGAGTTGGAGAAGCTGGGGAATATTGGTTTCTGGGACTTTGTGTACCACATCTTTGAGCGTGGGGAGCCTGAATCCCCACCTCAAGCAGAGTCCCACTCCACTGACTGTTTTCCACTTCCACCTGCAGTCAGTGGAAGCCCCAGCCCTCCGATGACCCGTTCGCAGAGACGGAGGAGGAAGAACGGCCCTGCCTCATTTCTATCTGCAGCCTTCGATGAGGCAGCCGAAGTCACTGCAGTGCCCCCAGAGGCGGCCGAAGATGTTACAGCACCCCACAAGGCGGCCGGGGATGTTGCAACGCATCTAGAGGCGGAAGGCTTAGTGCCACCGTCTCGCACTCACAAACGGAGGAAGAGGAGGAAGAAGCCTTCCTCCATCCCTCAAGGCCCAGAGGCCTTCCCAGAGCCCGCTCCAGCCCGTGAGTCCGCTCCAGAGCCCGCTCCAGCCCGTGAGTCCGCTCCAGAGCCCGCTCCAGCCCGTGAGTCCGCTCCTGAGCCCGCTCCAGCCCGTGAGTCCGCTCCTGAGCCCGCTCCAGCCCGTGAGTCCGCTCCTGAGCCCGCTCCAGCCCGTGAGTCCGCTCCTGAGCCCGCTCCAGCCCGTGAGTCCGCTCCAGAGCCTGCTTCAGCCCGTGAGTCCGCTCCAGAACCCGCTCCAGCCCGTGAGCCCGCTCCAACCCCAGAGGCCATTCTTATGCCGCCCAAGCGCCTTGCCCTGCCGGCGCCACCCGAACGCCTTGCCCTGCCGGTGCCACCCCAGCGCCTTGCCCTGCCGGCGCCACCCGAACGCCTTGCCCTGCCGGCGCCACCCCAGCTGTCTGCCCTGCCGGCGCCACCCAAGCGGTCTGCCCTGCCGGCGCCACCCAAGCGGTCTGCCCTGCCGGCGCCACCCAAGCTGTCTGCCCTGCCGGCGCCTGCCAAGCTGTCTGCCCTGCCGGCGCCACCCAAGCGCCTTGCCCTGCCGGCGTCTACCCAGCCGGCGCCAGTCAAGCCGTCTGCCCAGGCGGCGCCGCTCAAGCCATCTGCCCTGCCGATTCCACCCAAGCTCCCTGCATTTCCCTGGCCCTCTGCCAGGTGGCGTCCCTTTAGAGGGGGGGTAGTGTCAGGGTTCTGTCACTTCGGTCTAGTTTATTTCTTGGTTTTGTGACAGAGCTCTGACACTCCCGTTTCTTGTCGAAGCACCATCACTTCGAAGGAATTATATTTGAAAGACTTCTGGCTGATACTGTAAATATTACTATAAATTACAGCAACACCTCCCCCTTTGCCTTTCTGACGAGGATTGTGTCGATAATCATAACCTTGAGGACTAGACTCATTTAAAGTAATGTAATCGTCCGGTTTTAGCCAGGTTTCTGTCAAACGCAGCACATCTAGATTATTGTCTGTGATAATATCGTTTACAATAAGTGCTTTTGAAGAAAGTTATCTAATATTTAACAATCCAAGCTTTATCATTTGTTTATCATTATTATCTCTATTTTTTATTTGTTGAACATCAATTACATTTTTACCATTGAATGGGTTTGGAAGTTTTTTGTTTTTACTAATTCGGGGTACAGACACAGTCTCTATGTGATAATATCTAGGTGTAAGAGTTTCTATGTGTTGGGATTTATCTGACTTCTGTAATGTGAGGCAGATAGCAGACGGTCGGTTTAGCCAGTCTGTCTGCTTCCTGTCCTGGGCCCCAGTGTGTCATGTTTCAGCTCTAAGACTATGTGCCATATTACTAGAGAGAAGAGCAGCACCATCCCGGGACGGATGAATACCATCTCTTTTCAACAGGTCAGGTCTGCCCCAAAAACTTTTCCAATTATCTATGAAACCTATATTATTCTGCGGACACCACTTAGACAGCCAGCCATTGAGTGATGATAATCTGCTAACTATCTCATCACTCCGACGAACAGGAATGGGACCAGAGCAAATTACTTCTCCTGACATTGTATTTGCGAGTTCACACACCTCTTTAATGTTAATTTTAGTGATCTCTGACTGGCGAAGTCGAACATCATTTGTGCCGACGTGAATAATAATTTTAGAATATTTACAATTAGCATTAGCCAGCACTTTTAAATTTGCTTTGATGTCAGGTGCTCTGGCTCCCGGCAAACATGTGACTATGGTGGCTGGTGTCTCTATTTTCACGTTCCGTGTAATAGAATCGCCAATAACTAGGGCACTTTCAACAGGATTCTCAGTGGGTGCGTCACTGAGTGGGGAGAACCTGTTTGATGTTCTTTTTGGAACGGAAGAGTGGTGATTTCCGCGGCTAGGCCGCCTCACCGTTACCCTGCTGCGCGGGCTCTACAGCCTGGAACCGAACAATGTACAGAGTTCACTAAGCTAGTCGCATCCAAAACAGTATCTGAAGCCCCTGCATTCTTACTATCCTCGATTAAAGTTTGGATGCGTGTCTCTAATTCTGTGATTCTCTCTGTCAGCCTGACTATTTCCCTACATTTATGACATGTAAATCCCTCGTCGCTGACAGAGAGAGTTATACTGAACATGTGACAGATGGAACAGGAAACAATTCTGTGAGAGGATGAAATGACTCACCGTGTTTGTAGACTGATCCGATCCGAGTTACCACAGCTGTTTGATGAACGTGTTGAAAGAGGAGCGCGCGAGACTGATGACAAGTTAACAAGCTAGCGAGATGCAAACGCGTTGTAACAGCGATTTAGATTCAAAGATTACAAGCTAGCGACGTCAGATTAATGTGGTAGGCAATAATAATAATATAAGCAACAATGAATAAAAGTAAGAGATTCAATAAAAGAGAAAACAAAGCTATACGGAGACGCAAACCACCAGCAGCGAGGCAGCGAGCAGAGGCAGACAGGAGCAATCGAGCAATCGGGGAATATCTAGTTTTTGTACTGGGGATGCTTTGGGTTGGCTGAGATTTTGAATGGGTCTGTAATGTTGAAAACCCCTAGCTTAGATTATAAAAAAAAATATCATAGCTTTGTCCTCACTATAAAGGAAAAACAATGTGTGTGAACATGTACAGTATGTATGAATTTGCTGTATTTATCAATCTCTTTGAATCTTTCTGTCTTTCTGTTCTCTCTGTTCTAAAAATAGTTGAACACTTCAGAACACTTATTAAACTATATTTCTCTTATGGTTGGTTTAATTGGCCTTAGAACCGACAGATAGAGAGGATGTTGTAGCGTCTGGACCAGTCAGACACCCAATTATTCATTATATTTAATGAATTATCCACAAACTCACTCTAACAAAGTTCTGTGAACCCATCCCCCTAAAACTGCAACTAGCATCCCAAATGTAGCTAACACACAGGCAGAACTAGGTGTCCTGTTACAGGACACGAGAAAAGTGATAAGAACTTTTTACGATCAGAAAGAATTTTGCAGAGACAAGTTACTCTGACTTCATTCTTTCTGAGAAGGATAAATAAACCCTCTTAATCCTATATATTCTATATATAGCCACTTGAGAAATGTATAAACATGTATCCAATTTTCCCATCTCATGACTTTCCTTTTTAGGCTTTATTCTATGTATTAATTCTCTCTTTTGAACTATTTTGGTATTAAAGGTGCCGTAGAACGTCTTTTTAAAAGATGTAATATAAGTCTAAGGTGTCCCCTGATTGTGTCTGTGAAGTTTCAGCTCAAAATACCCTATAGATTTTTTTTATTCATTTTTTTAACTGCCTATTTTGGGGCATCATTAAATATGCGCCGATTCAGGCTGCGCGGCCCCTTTAAATTCTGTGCTCCCCACCCCCGGAGCTCGCGCTTGCCTTAAACAGCATAAACAAAGTTCACACAGCTAATATAACCCTCAAAATGGATCTTTACAAAGTGTTCGTCATTCAGCATGTCTAATCACGTAAGTACGGTATTTATTTGGATGTTTACATTTGATTCTGAATGAGTTTGATAGTGCTCCGTGGCTAAAGCTAACATTACACACTGTTGGAGAGATTTATAAAGAATAAAGTTGTGTTTATGAATTATACAGACTGCAAGTGTTTAAAAAAATGAAAATAACAGTCTTGTCTCCGTGAATACAGCAATAAACGATGGTAACTTTAACCACATTTAACAGTACATTAGCAACATGCTAACGAAACATTTAGAAAGACAATTTACAAATATCACTAAAAATATCATGATATCATGGATCATGTCAGTTATTATTGCTCCATCTGCCATTTTTCGCTATTGTCCTTGCTTGCTTACCTAGTCTGATGATTCAGCTGTGCACAGATCCAGATGTTAATATTGGCTGCCCTTGTCTAATGCCTTGAACATGGGCTGGCATATGCAAATATTTGGGGCGTACATATTAATGATCCCGACTGTTACGTAACAGTCGGTGTTATGTTGAGATTCGCCTGTTCTTTGGAGGTCTTTTAAACAAATTAAATTTACACAAGGAGGAGGAAAGAATGGTGTTTGAGACTCACTGTATGTCATTTCCATGTACTGAACTCTTGTTATTTAACTATGCCAAGGTAAATTCAATTTTTAATTCTAGGGCACCTTTAATGTTCCAGAGTTCCAAATTTATAGTTAACTGAAATCACATTGGTAGCATGTTTGGTATCTATGGACTCCAACTTTTGTTTCCTATTTGGTAATTTATTTTACATGTTACTAACTCTGTGACACATTAGTATTATAAGAATCCAGAAGGTTCTTCTCTCAATTAATCCAATCCAGGCTTTGGCCTAGACCTTCCATTCACCAAAGATACTCTGAATCCAACTGGTTCTCTTTCATCAAAACAATATTAGCAAAGATTCAAAGGGAGCCTCCACAAATTGCATCAGGACAGTTTTAATTCAAATGGGTGAGACGTGCAAGTATCAAACTTAGTCTCATTATTTGATACACTGAGTATCCTTACCCCTTTTAAAGAAGTGCCTGTTAAAACTAAACTGATGGTTTGCTCAAGGCTGTTGATCTGCTGAATTTCAAACAATGCTGTAACTTCTTGCTTTCCTGTATTCTGCTTCAGCTCTCTCTTTCTCTTGGTAAACTATGTGTGTGAATGTTAGAGTAGTTAAGTGTTTAGTCTAGTTAATAAAGTCTTGTTCATGTCACATGTAAAGTTGTCTGTGTTTCACGCTCATGTACTGGAGTCCCTATTCATGCAGATCCTGACTACATGCTCTGAGTAGTACTGTACAATAAGATTGTTATTTCCCATAACCTGGAAATAAACATTTCTTAGAATTGATAAACAATTAACACTGTGTGTTCATTGGACAACAGGTTAATTGATTGTAACATTAATTTTATTACATTAAGTTAATTTTATTAACTGATCCAAATATTTATAATTGATTATAACTAGTTATGATCATTATCATATTTATTTTGAGCTAATTTGCTACAACAATGTGTTTGAAGGCTTAACTGTTGTCTTCAAACTGCCTTAGACTGAATTATGTGAGTCTGAATGAGGAGGTATACTAT
This sequence comes from Megalobrama amblycephala, assembly GCF_018812025.1. Taxonomy (NCBI): domain Eukaryota; kingdom Metazoa; phylum Chordata; class Actinopteri; order Cypriniformes; family Xenocyprididae; genus Megalobrama; species Megalobrama amblycephala. The sequence continues at coordinate 9,489,007 of NC_063048.1, read as the reverse complement.
TATTCAAAGAGAATCACACAGAAAGTTTTCTCTAATAGTGTTACATGTGCACTCTGTTTTGGACTTGTTTCTGGACTTGTCTTATACTATTTCCCACTTGTCTTTCCCTGTTACTGATCACCTCATTATCACCACCACTTGTTCCATCACCCACCTTGTATCCTATGTTTAAGCCCTGTGTTTTCAGTCATGTGTTTTCCGGTATCGTCCATGTGTAGTGTGGTTGTCTCCTTGTTCTACCTGTCTATGGATTACCTTCTTTGTGGATGTATTAAAGAGAGTTCTGCTTCTATCCTCCTCGTCGTACGTGTTAATGCTCCTAACCAGCTACTGTAACAGAATACCGAACCAAAACAGTTGAACCAAACAGATTGCGGCGTGTTTTTGTTTTTCGTGTCAGTTTTTTGTTTCACTTTTTCCGTCACGATGTGCACACCCGCATTTCTGTTGCTCTGCCTTGAGCAGAAGGACCGTTCCCTCGAGGCGCATTTGGAAAATTTTCTATTCCTAGCACCAGCTACACATTACCCAAACAGCAGCCTTTGCAACTTCCTGTATGCCGGCCTCAACACCGCCACCAAAGCGCTGCTGTCCGGGGAAGGGCCTCGAGGGAGCTTCTCTGAATAGGTGGAGTGGGTGCGGGTGTCTTTAGGATCATTGATGACCGTGGATCTCTGCGACAAAGATGCCAGGCCCGCTCTCACTCCAGTGCCCTAGCCAGAAACCTCCAGACGGTGTGGAAAGTCAGCGCAACGCCACCGAAGACAGAGAGCCCGCCTCCACCGCGATGCAAGTGCCAGTGATGAGTAGGATGACTGAGCATAACATCGCCACGGAGCCGGAGCCCAGCGTGCCTGACCAGGATGTGTGAGTTTGCTGCTATATCCATCACCAAGGGAGTCAGTGAGGAAGACTGGGGTTTGGAGTGGAGACCTGCCCACACTCCCACCACTGAGAGTGAGTTCCAGGCAAGCACCAATGACTGTTCTTTTGAGTTTGGAGAAGATTCCCTACCTCTGTTAATTCCTGAGACTGTCTGCCCCATTCTAGATGAACTGGTCCCACCCAGCCTCCCTCTCCCACCTCCTCTTCAAACCCCTAATAATAACTTTGTATTTTTCAGTCCCTCTGCTAATCAGCCTGTTCTCCAGCCCTCAACCTTGCCTGCCACCCAGCCCTTGCTGTCTCACATCACACCCTCAGCTCTACACCAGCCTTCTCTCAGTGGCGTAGCTACACCTGGGGCTACACCTGGGCGATGAGGATCCTGCAGCTCCGCCTCCAGCCTCAGATCACGTCGTAACACCTCAGCTCATCGTCCTGACGACTCCGCCGCTGCTCCTTCCACCCTCGTCTACAGCAGAGACCATCGAGCGTTCGGCTCCACTGGACTCCCTCGGACCCTCAACTCCACCTGGGTCAGACATCGCCATCACATCACCACGAACCTACGGGTCGTTCGAGTTTCTTCGACCCTCCACCCCTACGGCTCTGATTGGCTCCGCCTTCCCTCAGGTTCTGCCTCTGCCTTCAGTCATTCCAGCTCCAACTCAGCCCTCTGGTATCCTGCTTCCGCCTTGGGGAGCCCATCGCTGCGACTCAGTCACGGACTCCAAGACCATCGGCATCACTCCGCTCCTTCGGCTCTGTCTTCGCCCAAGGATCCATCTCCATCGGCTGTGCTGCTTCCACGCCTCCCCAAGGTTGTTTGGAGCGTTTCACCACCTCGACTCCTCCCTCCAGCAATGCCGCCGTGGGTCGCCATCCTGGCTGTGGCCTGGAGCAACATCTGGACTCCTCTGCTCAAGGCTACCACCTGGATTTCACCACCTGCACCTCCTTGGTCTTCACCACCATCTGTACCTCCCTGGACTTCTGCACCTCCCTGGACTTCACCATACTCAACCCTCTCCCGGAATTTCGCCCTCCTTACTCTCCTCCCATCTCATGGCGCGAGGATGCGCCTTTCTGGGAGGGGGGCGATATGTTACATGTGCGCTCTGTTTTGGACTTGTTTCTGGACTTGTCTTGTACTATTTCCCACCACTAGTCTGTTCCCATAGTTACTGATCACCTCATCACCACCAGCTATGTTCCATCACCCACCTTGTTTTCCTATGTATATAAGCCGTGTTTTCAGTCATGGGTTTTCCAGTATTCATGTGTAGTGTGGTTGTGTCCTCGATCTACCTGTCTATGGATTACCTTTGGATTTATTAAAGGGTTCTGCTTCTGTCCTTGTCGTGTGTGTGTTAATGCTCCTAACCAGCTACTGTAACAAATAGTGTTTTTTTTTTTTTTTTTTTTTTTTTTTTTTTAGTTCTTACTCCCTTTAACTGCTGGCAAACTTTTTTTCTTCCTGTTATGTTCCAATAAAATTGTCAATGTTTAAATCCAGAGAAATCACATTTTTAACCAGGACATGGATCATGATCCATGTCCTGGTTAAAAAATGCTGATTTCTCTGGGCTTATCTGTGCTACCCTTGATTTCCAGTTTTACTGAATATTGATCTAGATTGCTGTAAATTGCGACAAGTATCACATAGCAGCCACTGAGCAAAAGCACGGAGTAACAACATTTTGTTATAAATTTCAACAGTTCAACAATTTCAACACTCAAATGTATATGATTGTTTTAACCATGTAAAACAGTGCTGCATAACCATAATAAAAGCTCCGCCTCAACTCAAGATTGGTGTGTATCCAGGTGTCTTTCATTAGCACTTGCTCCAGCGGCCTTGTTCCACTCAATCTGTTCTGCTTCATACCGCTGTAATGTTAATTAAACTTTAATACATTAGCTCATTCACAGCGTCATCAAGCTACACCTTTGTTTTGAATAAGTGACCTCTAGCGGTGAAAATTACATATTGTGCCTTTAATATTTTTATGGTTATCAGGTTTCCAAGAGATTGTTAGCTTAGCAATATGGAAAAAAATGCGTATCCCATGCGTATCTTTGGTTGCATAGGCTTACTGGTAAAAATGTGCCTCTTCCTACATTTTTGCAAAACAATAAGTTTTATTACTTTTCACACAAATTATGACTATAGGGGCAGATTATTGATTAATAAAGAATTGTTAACACTATTGGTTAGGTTTAGGGTATTTAGTTTAGATGTTACATTATTTTCAAATGCGATAGAGTATTAACCTTTTAGCACCACTCGCCGGACATTTCATTTTTCGAACTGCTGCATTACATACAACAACCAACATAATAAAATGTTACCACATTCATGCTAATCTGTTTCAGTGAATGTGCTTTAAACTCCATTCACTGGACACTCTGAAAGTGCCACGAAATGTGCAAAAACCAACATATGTCACTACATGTGTGTTTTTCCAATGAGCCTGGGTTGCTTATTTATGTGAGTACACCTCTGTTAGGATGCTGTCTTAGACCCTGTTTACACCTGGTATTAAGATGCATTTTGGTCAATTAGATCACAAGTGGATGATGCTAAAAAACAGGTGTAAACAGGGTCTAAAACATTTTGAGCTTGTCCACTTTCGACCACTTCCAGAGGTAGTCCAAAATGCATTTGACCAAATTGCTTTCATAGTGTAGACACTCATGTGGTTGAATGCATACAAACAGCCCCAAAAGACGCCTACTCTCCACCTACTAAACTATTGCTTGAATATTATAAGAAGTGCTCTAGCAAGGCGGAATTTAAACTTTGTCGACTGAAGATCCAAGTTTTGTTTGAAGACAAAAAAACACAATGCACAATGTTCTCACACCATTCTTGATTTCTAACACGCACTCACAGAGTTTGGAGCAGAAACGAAAGCTGCTGCTCTCCGTATTTTTTTCTGTCATCTCTGAGCGCATTCATATGTAAATTGTGTGAGCTTATTTTGTCCGTTCGATCAAAAGATCTGAAATAAAAACATATATTTACCCACCCATAGATCCTCCCTTCAAAGAAGTAAAAAGTGGAAAAAAGAGACAGATTAAAACACAAGGTGTAAGCGGGTTTGTGTCTGCCTCATCTATTTGTGATCCAATTGACCAAAATCTTAATACCACATGTAAACAGGGCCTAAGTTTGCAGTGAGGCAGCATGATAGGTTTTAGACCTTGAAGATGCTATCAGATGCAGTGAGGCAGATGTGTATTTTGTAGCCTCTCTTTCTCTGTCTCTCTCATTCCTGTCACTTGTTGTCTGTGTGACATCTCATTCATGTTTCAATGAGTATTAAAAATATTTTAAACCTCATATTCCTCAAATATCTACTCATACATTGTAGACTTGATAAGCTGCAAATCCAGTCCAAAGGAAGTAAAATAAAGAGCAGACTTTGATGTTCTTTCTCCCCCATATATCTGTTCTCTTTCTTGTGCGACTTTTGACAACAACTTCAACCTGCGGTGTGCCGCTGGACATGAGAAATATCAGACACTATGGCACAGGAAACACAGAAAATCAGAGAGGAAGTAGCTCTGATGGAACTTCACAGCCCTGGAGGAGAGAATGAAAGTACGAGGAGGTTGTGTGCATCTGTGAGAGACAGAGAGAAAATGAGTGTGTGTGCATGTGTGCGTGTGAGCGAGAGAGCAGAAGTGTGTTGGTCGGCTCCTGTCGTTCAGTCTCTGAGTGGATCTGGGAGATCAAACGCTGGTGAAAATGAATCTCTTTATATGTCTCTGAGGGCAGTGAGAGAGACGCTCTGATCTAGGAGTGTGAGATGTCTGTTGGTCGGATCAATAACAGACTCATTATGGTGCCAATTTTACAAAAAATTCCACAGAAACAAAGATAGATTTTTAGAATGTGCTGATAACTGTTACATCATAATTATAAAAAAGCTTTGATTTCTTAGATTATTATTCAGATTGTGGTGTGTTTGCTAAATATTAATAGGAATGTTTGCTGAATATTAATAATGGATATATATTCTGTCATTTTTTATTGTCAATCCAAGTCTTTTGTCTTTTTCTTTGAGGAAAAAAAGGGAAATTTTGATAATGGTTTCCTTGTTCTTTTCCATGCAATTACAATGAACATTGACTGAAGCTTTAAAACATTAAAAATAAACATGAAAGTATCATAAGGGTCCACATAATGCATGCTATAAGTATTACAAAGCAATACGTTATAATTGTGTGAGACTGAAAATAAAAGTGCATTCATGAGATAAGTAGCATGTCCAATTTGTGGAGTCAGATTGTTACATTGAATCTTTGATTCAATTCACAAAACCAGTCTGTATTCTTTTGAGTCAGATCTTTCAATTCATCTTTGATTTAGGGCCCCAATATCCACACTTGCAGGTCTTGGTTACTTGTGAACATGTGCACATAACAGGAAATATGTGTACAAGACTGTCCCAGGCCGGAAAATGCAAAAGCTCAGTGGCCTTAGGATTAGTCCACCCTAAAATGAAAGTTGTCTTCATTTACTCACCCTGGCATTGTTCTAATGCTGTATGCCCTTCTTTCTTTTATGGACCACAAAAGGACAGTTTTTTAAAAAAAATATCCCGTTCGCGCTCATCCATAAAATGGCAGTGAATAGCAACCAGCATCAAGCTTTTTAAAAAAGAAAAGTATCACAGTATGATTCCATGCGGCACGTGGCATATTTCCCACATGTTCTGTAGGTATACAATAGGGTTTGGTGAAAAACCAACCAGAATTTAATGTATTATTTAACAAAATTCCTGTCCACTCATCTCGCCCAGAAAAGCACACAAGTTGTGAGAAATCAAGATTAACAAAAATGTAACATGAAATACAACCCATGTACCTTCTTCTCTGAGGTAACTATATCCGTTGTGTTCATCATAACAAGAAGCTATTGCATTCACATCTATCAACTGTCATTCTGACTGTCATCTGACAACCGGACTTCCGCTCCAGTGATATTTGACTCAGTGAAAAAACTACATGGATACTTTTTGGGGATTTCTAGGCATTGTATTTCATGTTGTGTTTTTGTTAATCTTCATTTCTCACAACTTGTATGCTTTTTCTGGGCAATACGAGCAGATGAGCAGACATTTTTTTTTAAATTCTCCTTTTGTGGTCCATAAAAGACCTGTACAGAACTGTGTTTTGCTTCGGGAGGTTAGGCGGAACTAACAGAACGGCAGTTTCTTTCAGTTTTTTTTCTCCTCCATTTGGCCTAAAACATTGTGTTTGTGGTCATCCAGTTTGAAATGTTTGAAAGCTCCTCCATTCATTGTAATTACATGTAAAACAGTGACCAGTATGAGTAAAAATGACAGAAATGAAAGCTCTAGCATAAGTTCTGCCGGGAAGACTCTAATGTTACGTCATCCATTACAGGTGCTGGTCATATAATTAGAATATCATCAAAAAGTTGATTTATTTCACTAATTCCATTCAAAATGTGAAACTTGTATATTATATTCATTCATTACACACAGACTGATATATTTCAAATGTTTATTTCTTTTAATTTTGATGATTATAACTGACAACTAAGGAAAATCCCAAATTCAGTATCTCAGAAAATTAGAATATTACTTAAGACCAATACATAGAAAGGATTTTTAGAAATCTTGGCCAACTAAAAAGTATGAACATGAAAAGTATGAGCATGTACAGCACTCAATACTTAGTTGGGGCTCCTTTTGCCTGAATTACTGCAGCAATGCGGCGTGGCATGGAGTCGTGGCACTGTTTGTGGCACTACTCAGATGTTATGAGAGCCCAGGTTGCTCTGATAGTGGCCTTCAGTTCTTCTGCATTGTTGGGTCTGGCATATCGCATCTTCCTCTTCGCAATACCCCATAGATTTTCTATGGGGTTAAGGTCAAGGCGAGTTTGCTGGCCAATTAAGAACAGGGATACCATGGTCCTTAAACCAGGTACTGGTAGCTTTGGCACTGTGTGGAGTCCATCACCTGATGGAGTTTGGGTTCCTTGCCGCTGTCGCCTTTGGCTTGCTTAGTTGGGGACACTTGACATTTGATATTCAATAGTATTCTTGACATTTATTCAACAGTGCTTTGATCTGCCTGCATTGACACTATTATTTAAGAGCTGCTGTGCAGCCAAATTATGTACCAGTTATCAATGTAAAGCTGCTTTGACACAATCTGCATTGTAAAAAGCGCTATATAAATAAAGGTGACTTGACTTGACTTGACTTGACTTGTGTGCAGGTGCCAAGTCCTGTTGGAAAATGAAATCTGCATCTCCATAAAGTTGGTCAGCAGCAGGAAGCCATGAAGTGCTCTAAAACTTCCTGGTATACTGCTGCGTTGACCTTCCAAAGGAAATGCAAAATTTACTTTCATCAGAGAACATAACTTTGGACCTTTTTGTCTTTAGCCCAGGCGAGATGCTTCTGATACTGTCTGTTGTTCAAGAGTGGCTTGACACAAGGAATACGACAGCTGAAACCCATGTCTTGAATACGTCTGTGCGTAGTGGTTCTTGAAGTACTGACTCCAGCTGCAGTCCACTCTTTATGAATCTCCCCCACATTTTTGAATGGATTTTGTTTCACAATCCTCTCCAGGGTGCGGTTATCCCTATTGCTTGTACACTTTTTTTCTACTACATCTTTTCCTTCCCTTTGCCTCTCTATTAATGTGCTTGGACACAGAGCTCTGTGAACAGCCAGCCTCTTTTGCAATGACCTTTTGTGTCTTGCCCTCCTTGTGCAAGGTGTCAATGGTCGTCTTTTGGACAACTGTCAAGTCAGCAGTCTTCCCCATGATTGTGTAACCTACAGAACTAGACTGAGAGACCATTTAAAGGCCTTTGCAGGTGTTTTGAGTTAATTAGCTGATTAGAGTGTGGCACCAGGTGTCTTCAATATTGAACCTTTTCACAATATTCTAATTTTCTGAGATACTGAATTTGGGATTTTCCTTAGTTGTCAGTTATAATCATCAAAATTAAAAGAAATAAACATTTGAAATATATCAGTCTGTGTGTAATGAATGAATATAATATACAAGTTTCATTTTTTGAATGGAATTAGTGAAATAAATCAACTTTTTGATGATATTCTAATTATATGACCAGCACCTGTAGATCAGATCTAACCAATCATTATCGAACACTTGGGTATAAAGTATTGGTACTTACACTTATCTGAGTTCGCAGATGCTGACGTCAATCTCCACCTCCATCCTCCCCACCACCACCAGGATGGTCCCTGTCCATACCCCCGTGGGGGTCGGCTATGCCCCTGCCTTAATTCCGAGCAGGATATGCTGAGTCTACAACCCTTTGGATGTGTGCTATGGACGGGGCCTACACCAAAGAACTTTATCTTATTCTGTAGCTTACAGGTTGTTAATAAATTTCATTGTTATGTTATCTTGCCTCCCAAGTCTTTCTGGCAGAATTTACATTTTGGGGTAAACTATCCCTTTAAAATGATATGGGTCATGATTTCTCAAATACCACCATTAATACATCCATGGCACATCTCTCCTGTGAACTCTATCTAATGAGCGAGAAGCCTGGCCTTTAGCTCACTATAGCTAACACTCATAGCTCTCCTTTCTGAAAATGTCACATGTTCAAATTCGGCACAAAACAAATTGAGGTCTGCCGCTTAGTTGAGGTCTGCACTGAAAGAACCAGAAAGAAATGAAAGCAAGTAGGTTCCATTGATCTTTTGCAGTGTGAATGAGAGGGAATGATATTATTATGTCCTATCCTTCAGGCCGGCCAAAAAAGAAAGAAATCATTCAGTCTTATCCACATAGGGCCTACTGTCAAGACACAGATGTGTGTAGCTCCTGTAATTTTAGGATTCTTCTATTTTGCCATCAAAAATGAATTCTACGGGTTTATGTGTAAATCACAGTTCTTCGCTCTTTGATAAAAACATTAAAGACTTGATCTCTAAGAGCCTAAGGGGATGGAGAAGCTTACCCACTCATTAAAAACCCATCTGCAGAGTATCGGCAGTCATTAGGATTACTTAGGTAATTTCATGATAATTTAACAAATGAAGTTATGGATGGAAATATGTATTAGATAATAATATAGGATAATGTCTGGGACCACTCTGAGTCATTTGGAAACACCCTGTTATGATGAACTGTTTCTCTCTTTCTTTGAATGTGTGTGTGTAGACGTGTAAAATCTGTAAAACACTCCTGTGATCAACGAGAGGCTCAGAAAGCTGTGGTTCCTTAAAGCTGGAGGTATTTTGTAGCTTTAGGAGGCTCATAGTGTCTTTGAACGGCTCTTCATATGCTAATGAGGGAACTTTAATCAAGGGTTCTCGTTAAGGTCTCGTTTAGAGCTCTTGTGGGAGCTCGTTAAGGTAAACCTGCCCCAGGATTACACCTAATTAACAAACTCCAAACCAAGCGGAAAAATGACCAGTGTGGAAGACTAGCAATGGGTTTGTGAATTCAAAGGGGAGTTTTTCTCTAAATGTCTACTGAATATTAAGCTCCGTCCCCTGGGTGATGTTTAAAATGCTCCCGTAGTTTTATCTCCATAATGACTCCGTCAAATTACCTTAGCTCAGTGTTACAATTTCTCAGCTCCCATAATTGTCTGGTTCAGGTGAGTTTGAGGGCAATAAAGCCCGCTAATGTTTATTTGTTATCTTTATGCACCTCAAACGTACGTCAACATGCAAGCATGCTTGGTGGGTTCTCACTGCGTCTTTAAACCCCTCACACCATGGCTAATTCTGACTGATGTTCTTCAGCAACACTCAAATATGTAATTAATTCAACTGAGCCAATTAAACCCTCATCTGCCTTACATCTATAAGTGTTTGCGTATGTGAGAGACTCATTTTTGCAATAGACCCTTGGTCAGCATTACTGGAGCCTTTGATTTTCTAGGACTCCATGATCACAGGTTTAATTTATCCCAGGAATTTCGACTTTCTCCGGTTGGCTGGCTTTGCACCGATTGTATACTGATGGATCTGCAATATGACTGAAGCATAAATTGGAGGCAGCCGATCGCCTCGGGCTGACCTGTGGTGAGACTGATAAGATGGCTTACAGATGCTGAATCGTAATATCTCTCCTGATATAGGTGTGCATTCAAGAACAAAAATGAGCTCACATCCTGTAAACATGTGTTTTAAATTAAAGCACTCAAAATCAAAAATACAAAAAAGGTGAGCACATCCCACAAACCTAACCAGGGCTCAGGTGCAGGACAAAAGAGACAAAAACAAATGAAATGTCCGCACACTGATATAACTGCTCAATAAAAACTTTATTGCAATGTTTCAACAGTAAGTCTGTCTGCCTGTGTACCTGTGAGTGTACGTGTGTGTTATTGATGTAAAAACAAAAAAAGTTTTGCTGATCAATTCTGCATCTGTATCAACACTAATGAATTTCAATCTTGTCAAGTCGAGCCTTTATATTTGAAGCTTCTGCTATTAGAACTCTAATCATGATTACTTTAAATAAACACAATCCTGTCTTCGAAGCAGACAGGATTGCTCCTGTCTGCCTCGCTGCCTCTGCTCGCTGCCTCGCTGCTGGTGGTTTGCGTCTCCGTATAGCTTTGTTTTCTCTTTTATTGAATCTCTTACTTTTATTCATTGTTGCTTATATTATTATTATTGCCTACCACATTAATCTGACGTCGCTAGCTTGTAATTTTTGAATCTGTTACAACGCGTTTGCATCTCGCTAGCTTGTTAACTTGTCATCAGTCTCGCGCGCTCCTCTTTCAACGCGTTCATCAAACAGCTGTGGTAACTCGGATCGGATCAGTCTACAAACACGGTGAGTCATGTCATCCTCTCACAGAATTGTTTCCTGTTCCATCTGTCACATGTTCAGTATAGCTCTCTCTGTCAGCGACGAGGGATTTACATGTCATAAATGTAGGGAAATAGTCGGCTGACAGAGAGAATCTCAGAATTAGAGACACACATCCAAACTTTAATCGAGGATAGTAAGAATGCAGGGGCTTCAGATACTGTTTTGGATGCGACTAGCTTAGTGAACTCTGTACATTGTTCGGTTCCGGATGTAGAGCCCGCGCAGCAGGGCACTTGGGTAACGGTGAGGCGGCCTAGCCGCGGAAAACACCACTCTTCCGTTCCAATCCGGGCCTGTATCCAGCTGAGACCAAGGACCTGCGCCTTGACACGACCGCAACGCAGCCCTGAAGTATCAGCAGAGATCAAGTCGACTAGATCATCCACTGTGAAGGCCTCATCGACACGACAGCCAGTAGCATAGTTCCTCAACAAACCGTCCATACCGGCGTGATGAATACGATCCTCAACTGGATGGAACTGAAATAAATACTTTGAATGTTGCGATCCTATCAGATTTATGATAGCAACCTGATTCGTAACAAAGCACTGTTCGCCCAAGAGGAACTGGCCCCCCGACTAAGCCTGGTTTCTCCCAAGGTTTTTTTCTCCATTTTAACACCTATTTGCCACTTGTTTGCCACCTGATGTCACCTGTTGGAGTTTGGGTTCCTTGCCGCTGTCGCCTTTAGCTTGCTTAGTTGGGGACACTTGACATTTAACTTGACATTTGATATTCAACAGTATTCTTGACATTTATTCAACAGTGCTTTGATCTGCCTGCATTGACACTATTCTTGAAGAGCTGCTGTGCAGCAAAAATTATGTACCAGTTATCAATGTAAAGCTGGTTTGATACAATCTGCATTGTAAAAAGCGCTATATAAATAAAGGTGACTTGACTTGACTTGACACACAAGTCTGATTTCTGGGATGCTGAAATTCCTCACACCTCTCCATCCCCTCTCAGTCTCTCTGTATCAATTCATCCTTGAATCATTTCATCACCTTACTCTTAGAATTCATCTCACACATCCTTCATCCCTGGAAAGGGAAAAATAACAATATACAAATATATTTATGTGGCAAATTCTCACCCTGAGAGCAGTGAACCAAAAGCATATATCAAAAAAGAGTGACAAGTGGCTAAAAAGCATGAATATGAAATAGGCTTATGCTTGTACATATGCATAGTGTAGTCAAACCAAATAGCATTTAATTTGGTTAATTGTGTGTCATTGTGAACATCTGGCCTCTCAGATGCTTTTATGCATCAGCTGATTGCAGATCCAGTCATTTCAGAAGTGTGGACACTGTCAGTAGAATTTGTGCTTCATTTTCTTTAATTGAATGATTTGACTTTTTTTTTTTTTAAAAAACTTTCATCCAGCTACCCTGCTGTAAATGTTTGAAGACGTTAACACCATCATTTCTTATTGAACTTTCCCTGTCTTTCTCTCATATGCAGTGAGCTGCCTCTGACTTCATAGGTGTGTTCCCGTTGTGAAGACTGTTCCAAAAGGAAGGCAATTTAATTACACTTCTTCTGAAGATACCTCATTTGGCCAAATTCAAAAAAGGGCATTCACATTAACAGTGATTTGCACTGTTAAAGCAACATTCATTCATTTTGAATGAGAAAAATGCTGATTTTAAAAGAAATACTGATAACAGTTCACAAATTTGATTGCCTCATCTGCAGCACTGGGACTTTTCACTGCTGGTATCACTCCACTTGTCTGTTTTTGCATGTTCTGTCTAGACAGATAGTTTGAAGCTGTGCATTAACAGCGAGGGATGTACACTGTCTCTTTTGCAGGTTACATAAGTCATGAATCATTCACTGGACTGATTGTTTCAAGAACAAAACAAGTGACTGTCATTATATCATTCACTTGACCAATTCAATTCAATTCACATTTATTTGTATAGCGCTTTTCACAATACATATCATTTCAAAGCAGCTTTACAGAGAATGCATGTCAACATTACAATGTAAAGAATGCAGTTAGCAAATAATGTAATAATTTAGGCAATTAATTTACAGTCACTGTTAGCAGTTTAACTGAAGCTAGAAGCAATGAGCTCCTGGAAAAATGAATTACATTAACAATAATTAGGATATAGAAATTGGGCAATGTGCATGTTGATCCAGATGATTGCATCTTCTGAAGTCCTCGCAGGACTTGGCGCCATCTCTTCATAGGTTTTGGTCATCTGAGGTCTTCTTAAGAGGCTGGATCCAAACTGAAGCTGATGTCCTCTCTAGTCACCTCAGGACGGGTGTCCCGAGGTAAAACAGAAAAGCAAATGGAGAATAATTAGCGTAGCTGCTGTTCATAACATTAAGCAAAAATAGTCATGTGCAATTGATCTGGTATGAGATGCATTATGTGAATGCTTGGCTAAAGAGATGCGTCTTTAATCTAGATTTAAACTGGGTGAGCGAGTCTGAGCCCCTAACATTATCAGGAAGGCTATTCCAGAGTTTTCGGAGCCAAATGTGAAAACGCTCTCCCTCCTTTAGTGGACTTAGATATCCTAGGTACAACCAGAAATCCAGAGTTTTGTGATCTTAAAGAGCATGAAGGATTGTAGGGCGATAAAAGATCAGTTAAGTACACAGGAGCTAAACCATTTAGAGCCTTATAGGTCATTAGCAATACTTTATAATCGATACAGAACTTAATGGGTAACCAGTGTAGAGATGATAAAATTGGTGATATATGATCATATTTTCTTGACCTGGTAAGAACTCAGCTGCATTTTGTACTAATTGTAGCTTATTTATTGAGGAAGCAGGACAACCAACTAATAATGCATTACAGTAATCTAGTCGAGATGTCATGAAAGCATGAACTAACTTTTCTGCACCAGAAATAGATAACATATTCCGTATCTTAGCAATGTTTCTGAGGTGGAAGAAGGCTGTTTTTGTAACATATGAAACATGATTTTCATAGGACAAGTTGCTGTCTAATATAACACCCAGGGGTCTCATTTATAAAACTGTGCGTAGGATCCCTACTAAAAGTGTACGTACGCGCAAAAGCTAGATTCTGCGTACGCACAAAAAAAATCAGATTTATAAAACCATGCGTACGCCAGAACCTGCGCACAAATCCCTTTATAAATCCCAGTCAGCGGAAGATTGTGCGTACGTGCATCTCCACCCTGTCTCCTCCCCGAAATCACCATATATGGAGCTTACGACGCCTAGTTTTACTATGCATAACCTCATCTGCATATCATTTCCATACACGTTCCCAACCACGTGACACCATGGTTAACACCGTCAAAGGTACAAGACATTGGAAAATATTAGATATGGACTATAAATGCCATTTGTGCCACACATTATATTGATAAAGATCATCCAGTATCCTCTTTATGTTTTAGAATAAATATATCAAAATATCCATAAAAACAAAATTGTATAAAATACTTCAGATAAAGGTTTTAGAATAGAGTTGATTCATTCATTTCCACTGGCCAAATAGTATTTGAATAGTTTTAAACAATTCAAATCAAATTTATGCAGTTTTGCTGATGAGGTGAACATATCTTTTAGGGAGTTTATAGGCTATTTTTAGTGGAAACAGATTGGCCTACTTGTAAATACAATTGTCTGACTCGGCGCGTTACTGACAAAGGATTTTAAAAAGAAAACATGCAAATCTTACCGTTTTCCTCAAATTATATCCTTCAAATGGTAATTGTTTGAAGATCCTACACGACATCAACACCTCCTGCAGCTGTGGCTGTACAGTAAGATATCATTGGACCTATTCAAACTGGACAACGGACCGTTCGACCACCGAATCCAGCAGTGTCTTCCATAATATCGAAGTTAAGTGTGCATCACTGATCGTCAAAAAAAATATTTTGTCATAACATCTGCAGTTTAGTTTAAAGAGGAATTATTGTGCTCCCAGCGCTCCTCGCTGTCATAAAACAGCGTGTCACTGGAAAAGTGATCGAAAGTAGCACATCTACTATCTCAATTCATATCACTTTTGTCTCCAGAATGTGCGTACGCATGGCTCAAAGTTTGCTTAAAGGTGCGCACATTCTCCCGTCAAGTTTGTTTTTATAGATCACAACCTTTGCGCGGGAACTGGCGTACGCACGCTTCCAGCCCCGTTTTGTGCGTACGCACGCTTTATAAATGAGACCCCTGGTCTTTAACTGTCGAGGATGGAGTAACAGTACATCCTTCTAAATGCAGATTGTAGTCTGAAAGATTCTGTGTACAGGTTTTTGGCCCAATAAGTAATACTTCAGTCTTATCTGAACTTTATAGAAGAAAATTACTTGTCATCCAGTGTTTTACTTCTTTAACACACTCTGTCAGATTGGCTAATTTAGAGATTTCATCTGGTTGTGTTGAAATATATAACTGAGTATCATCGGCATAGCAGTGGAAACTAATTCCATGTTTTCTTATAATATTGCTGAGTGGCAGCATGCATATTGAAAATAGCAGAGGGCCTAACACTGATCCTTGCGGCACTCCAGAGTTTACTATCGTTATCTTAGATTTTTTCCCATTTATATAAACAAAATTGTGACGGTCTGATAGGTATGACCTAAACCACTGTAATGCCTGGCCCTGAATACCAGTTTCATTTTGTAGTCGATCTAGGAGTATTTTATGATCTATAGTGTTGAACGCAGCACTGAGATCAAGTAACACTTGAGATATAGCCTTGATCAGAAGCTACTGTAGAAGTAAGTTGTTTGTAATTTTAACGAGCGCAGTTTCTGTGCTATGATGAGATCTGAATCCTTAATGAAATTTTTCATAGATAGCTTTTTTTTTTTTTTTTTTGCAAGAAGGAGCACAATTGGGCCGACACCACTTTTTCTAGTATTTTAGACATAAATGGAAGATTTGAAATGGGTCTGTAATTTGCCAATACATTTGGATCTAATTGTGGTTTCTTAATGAGGGGCTTAATAACTGCTAGCTTGAACGGTCTTGGGACGTGACCTAGAGATAAAGACGAGTTGATAATATTGAGAAGAGGCTCTTCTGCTACAGGTAACAATTCTTTCAGTAGTTTAGTGGGTATTGGATCTAATAAACATGTTGTTGGTTTAGACGCAGTGATAAGTTTATTTAGCTCTTCCTGTCCTATAGTTGTAAAGCACTGCAACTGTTCTTGAGGGGTGATAATTGAGATATCATAAAACTCTGTTAAAGGTTGTACATTTACAGTTGTATTTCTGATACTTTCGATTTTCTCAGTAAAGAAATTCATAAAGTCATCACTACTAAACTGCAATGAAATGTTTAGTTCTGGTGATGTCTGTTTATTTGTTAATCTAGCCACTGTACTAAACAAGAACCTTGGATTGTTTTGGTTATTTCTATAAGTTTGCGGAGATGCTCAGCCCTGGCTGCTTTTAGAGTCTTTCTATAACGGGACGAGCTGTCTTTCAATGTGATTCTGAAGACCTCTAAACAAGTTTGTCTCCATTTGTGTTCTAGATTACGAGTTTCTCTTTTGATAGCGTGAGTAATACTGTTGTACCAAGGTACAGTATTTTTCTCTCTAACCTTTTTAAATCTCAACGGTGCAACAGTATCTAATGTACTAGTGAAAATGGTGCACATGCTGCTAGTCATTTTCTCGAGAACATTTGTGTGTTTAGGCAGGGCTCTACGGTAACATTTTTCTTTAGGAGCATAAAAAAAAATTAGGAGCACAGTCAAAAATTTAGGAGCACTTTCTGATCAATAACAGACATTATTACAGAGCGACATTTGACCCTTTAATTTCCTGGAGCATTTATACCATTACAAGAGCAATTTTTCTAATCTTATTAAATGTATGCATCATATTTAATCAATTTCTTAACTTAGAAAATTTGTTTTTAAATGTTAAACAATAAATTCAGTTACAACAAAAAGACCCAATCAGACTGTTACCAATCAAATAAAATCATCAAAAAATCCATCTTTGCACTGCAGCAGTGGCACAGAAGCTCCATCTGAAGTGGTGTTATTTAGACATTTACAGACTGCTTAATGAAGCTCATGGATAAATAATGTTGTATTAATGTTTTTAAATATATATATATTTTAAATTTAGAAATGTGTAAAAAAAATCTTTAAAAGTTTAATATTTTAAGTAAAAACAATCTATGTAAAGTGTAAATATGAAAATAAAACCGCCAGTAGGTGGCGGTAAATCTTAAAGTGCGAGTTATTCAGTCTTCAAAACGCAGATTCATTCAGGAATCACTGTTGCTTGGAGACGCGCAACAGTTCTGGTGTGACTTTGTTTGAAACTATTTTCATGAAATCGAGCAAAAACAGATAGTACTGTGGCTACAATTTTGTCACTTATCAGCTTGTTTATTGGACTATATAATCACATCAGAAAGTATCACATTTGCAATCATGCCAATACTGGGAGAAACAGGAGTAACAGTCGTGTGATATTACTTAACTTACACATATTAGGCTTGCTGCGATCGACGGTGTCACTGGTGTTCAGCAGCAACATCAGTTATCACTTGCCCACCGTGACCGCGGCACCGTTTTGATTTTTTTTTTTTTTTTTTTTTTTTTTAATATTAATAATAATCATTTAGTTTAGTTAGAAAATAGACACTACAGTTAAAACGGAGCGCGTCTTCTGAGCAGCAGAAGTCAGATTTCACCTCACTTCGCCCATTTCGCCTCATTTTTTGAATGACAATACGATAGATGAAAATGCGGTTGACAAGCGAAATATAAAAGCGCATATTTAAGCGAGTTTGTCGAGTTTGTTACCGTTTTGTTGTTGTGTTTTTCATTAAAAATAATAATGAACCCACCCACCATTCAAGCAATTGCCGCCTCCGAATTGCCTCTACTTCAAAAGTGAAAGTAATATAGGCTATGCACACAGGCATTAGCGGGCGTGTGTTTTTTTAATCAATTTTTGGACGCATATTTGCTCCAAGCCCCCGTTAATTTCCGACCTTGATTATGATAATCCAAATGTAGCCTAGTATTTGGGTCATTCCTGTTATGCAGTGACTTTTACTGTCTCAATGATTTATTTACTCATATTATTTATAAAATGAGTCACATATTTTTAAGAAATGGCTTAAATTGTATATTTAGGTCTTTATCACTTAAACAGAGATAATAGATTTTTAAAAAAACTATTTTGTATTTTGCACACCTTTTTATTGATTTATGCATTCAATTTTATCATGTCCTCAGTGCAAAGTAATCAACTTTCACAAGAAATATAAACCATGAAATGATAAAAACCTCAAAATATTTTTAAATTATGTTATAGACTAGGCTAAACTGCCTCTAATCATACATATAAATCATGTGAAAATATAGTTATTTTTTTAGAATTTTCCTCAGTTACCGTGTCCCTGAAGTCATCTTCCACCCTGTTAGTATGTACTTTCTCGCCTTCAAAAAAAGACTGCAATTTCATTGAGACTATTTTCAAGAAGTGACATCATTTCTTTTTCCTGCTGGAATTCAACTGTACAAGCTGAGGTTAGCTTCAACTCTCAGTCCTAACTTTTTTTTAGTTTTTGAAATGTTATCCTACTTGTCCCACCCTTAAAGTTCCACCCTGTTAGGCTATATTATGGAGAATGTTTGTCCTATCAAAAAAATGTAAAAACAAATCTGACATAGTTATAAAAGTTCTGTTTATCTGTAGAAGGTTAGCTAGCTTAATGTTGATCACTCAAAGAGCTATGGCTAACTTAGCTCAAAATTTTCCACCCTGTTAGTGGAAATTCTAATAGAATAAATGGTAACACTTTATAATAATGTTCAGTTATAAGTCACTTGTAAATTATTAGTTAATGGTGAACTAATCATTTACAAAACATGATTATATGTTTATAAATGATTGCTAAGTGATATGTTAATATTTTATGAATGCTTTATTAATTCCGTTATAGGTAATTTATAAATTATTAGATAATGTTCAACAAATCATTTACAAAACATGAATATACATTCATATATGATTAATAAGTGATATACTAACATTTTATGAATGTTTTATTAATTTGGCTATAAGTCATTTATAATTTATTAGTTAATGATCAGTGATTAGTTAATGATTATTAGTAAGTTATCATTAGTAAATGATCAGTATATGATTTATTGATGAAGTTGTAAGCTGGTCTGTGTTTAAAAGCACAAATATGCAGGTATGCTAAAGCACTATTTTTAAGAAGAATAATTTATTTGTTTTGAAGTGGATAAACATTTATAAATGCCTTACAGTCAGTTGATTCTAGTCAATTATATTAAATCCTTTCACTCATCAGCACAGACTTGTTTTGTGTGGAGTGTGTGGGGTCTAGTGTTGAAGTCAACCTCTGATCCAGATTTACCTTTCACTGAAGCTCACATCAGGTGCACAGAGTTAAACACTCCATGTGTGTCAGAGAAGACAGCTGTCTATACCCTCACCAGTCAGCACTTACACTGCAGTACACACTACAAAGTGTTCAACACCTGTTATAGATGATAATCTTATAAACCATCTACTAATGATCTGTTTGATTTATTTAAGATAACTTACAACACATTTGTAAATTGTTAGCATAATTTAATCATTTATGAACGTATATTGTAATGTTTTGTAAATGATTTGTTCATCATTAACTAATAACTTATAAGTGTCTCATAACTGAACTAATAAAACATTCATAAAATGTTAACATATAATTTATTAATCATTTATGAACGTATAGCCATGTTTTGTAAATTATTTGTTCATAATTAACAAATAATTTATAAATGACTTATAACTGAATTTATAAAACATTCATAAAATATTAGTATATCACTTATCAATCATTTATATATGTTTATTCATGTTTTGTAAATGATTTGTTAATCATTAACTAATAATTCATAAATGACTTATAACTGAACGTTATTATAAAGTGTTACCGAATAAATAGTATTTAATATATATAGCAAATTCTATATGTATATATTATATAAATGATTTATTTCTTAAAATTTTAACATTCAAATTGTAATAATAATGTAAAGATACTGAATAATGAAAATAAACTGCACAGTTCTTTTTGGAACCTTATAAAAAAGGGGCTCTATTCAGCGCCAAAAAGGATTCTACTATTGTTACTGTCACAGAGACGAACTCCGTGATTCCCTCCTCTGACCATCGGAGGGAGCCTTCACCTGAGTACTAACACACACACACTACATTTCCCATAACCCACTGCCTTGGACTAATTACCCGCCAGCTGTACCTTGTTTACCGGACTATAAAGGACTCCCTTACACTCCACTCAAACGTGAAGTCTTGTATTGCTGTGGTGTACAATTCCGAGCGTTATCCTATTGTTTGACTGATTACCTGTTACTGAACCTACCGAACCTCTGCTGCCTATCCCTGACCTGTGCTTTGGATACTGTTCTGTGAGTGTTATCTGCCAGCCCTGACCTCTGCCTGTCCTTTGATTACGATTCTGCCTGCCCTGTGTTATACCTGTCCGCCCCTGATCTACCCTGCCTGTACGACCACGATCTGTTTAATAAAAGCATGCAAATGGATCCCAGCCTGAGTGACGATTCATTACAGTTACAAGCCAAAGACCCTAATTTGGTACTGTTTAGAACAATTTTTCTTAACTTAAAAGTTATTTTTAAAGTCTAATAAATGTTGAAATTGATCACAGTTATACTGTAATGTGAATGTATATAATGTAAAAAATATAAATTTCATTATTTTCATAGAAACATCAGTACCAGTATTAGTGTAAGTGATACTGGCCTTCATTTATAAAAAAAAAAAGATGCAATTAAATAACTATTTAATACTGTATATATACTGTTGTTATTCAAAAAAGGGCATTCTCTAACCATCTGAGCAGAGAACTGTTTTGCCACCATGATTGATTGTGATAAGAAATCACTTTTTTTTTTTTGTCCCTCTCCCAAAGGAATTCTGGATTTTTTTTATTTTATTTTATTATTATTTTTTTTTTTTATTATTGTTTTGAAACAATATTATATAGGTGCAGTTCCACACATTAAAGATGGCAAACCATGCAGGACAATGACGGAAAGCTCATCCACTGTTAGAACCTATTAACACTGGTGTTCCACCCTGTTATGCTACTTTCCACCCTGTTATGCTCCTTTCCACCCTGTTAGACAAGTAATTTTAAATAATAATTTGACAGCAACGTTAAATATTTGGCATACTTTTGTCTTATTTTGTGGGGTGAGGAGCACTAACAGCATATATATGTTTTTGAGCAAAAAAAATATTTTTTGCCATCCTATTGGCAACAATGGGCACAAAAAAGTACCTGTTCTTAATAATCAAGACATATTCTATTCATAAATAATTGTTTTGTTATTGTTTCAAGAATAAAAAATACTAAGATGGCAAAAGGGACATATACTATCCAAGAAAAGCTCATTATTGTTTAACATTTACATTATTAACATGTTGTGATGACTATGTATATGTCCCTAACAGTGTAGAATATTTTCATGGCCAGTCTGAACAATCTACATATAATTATTATTTTTAAAGTCCCTGAGCTTGACCAATATGTATTCCTAATAAATGTCACTATTTTGTTAGAATGCTAAAAACATGAAAATCATTAACCTTTTTTTCCAACACTTATGAAGCCAAAATGTTACCGCATATCAGGAATGACCCATTTACAATTAATTTGGCTGCAAAGAAACAGCGGTCTGGTAAGTGCGCGTGGCTGCGTCTCACCAGTTGCACCTTGTAAACAATCTTTTAAGTGTAGTCCGGAGTGCACATCTTTTGCACTTGCTCTGCTGTGCTGACTGAAGCAAAGTTTTTGAATTAAGGCATGCGAAGCAGCCAATTGCAGTACAAAACATAACTGTTGTTCAGTTTAGATGCATTTTGGGAGTTTTTATTCCGATTGTTGATATATTCATTTGAATTGAACGGGTCACTCGCGCCAGTGCGCCTAAATATTTTTTCACAGTCGCACGCAGTTATTTTCAGGAGCAAATGCGAGTGAAATGGGGGCACTGTAGAGCCCTGTTTAGGTACGATGAGCAGCTGAGACAGATCAGGCAGTTTATTTGTGAATTTATCTATAGTTGTCAGGAGAATTGTTCTGCCTAGTCGATATCGCGGCGCAATTTGACAAATATCATCAGTATGCAGTACGCAAGTTACAAGCTAGTGATCAGAGACATCATCACTTTACGATAGAATTTCTATAACGGTTGGATTGATTCCATGTGATATAATTAAATTTAGTGTATGATTAAAATGGTGAGTGGGTCCAGTGACGTTTTGTTTGACCCCAAAGGAGTTTAGTAAATCTGTAAACGCAGCCCCTAACGCATCATTTGTATTGTCAACATGAATGTTAAAATCTCCAACAATCAGCGCTTTATCGACGTTGACCAATAGGTCTGAGAGAAAGTCTGCAAACTCTTTTAGGAAATCAGCATAAGGCCCTGGAGGTCTATAAACGGTAGCTAAAGCAAGAGATAGTAGCGACTTTTTACTTCTATCTGAGAGTGTAACATTTAGTATAAGAATTTAAAATGAATTAAATCTGTAGTTTGTTTTCTGAGTAACGTTAAGAATATCTCCATAGATTGTTGCTACACCACCGTCATGGCCAATCGGACGGCATTTATTTTTATAACAGTAGCCAGGTGGACAAGACTCATTAAGACTGAAATAATCATTTGGTTTAAGCCATGTTTCAGTAAGGCAAATTACATCAAGACTATTATCTGTGATCATTTCATTTATAATAACCGCCTTAGGTGTCAGCGATCTAATGTTTAGTAGCCCTAGCTTTAGAAAGTGTTTTTGTTCAGTAACTTTGCGAATTTCTGGTTTGATCACGATCAGATTTTTTCTAGATCCTTTATTTTTATTGTTAAACCTCACTATTCGGGGAATAGACTGTTCTACTAGACTGTTTCTATAGACTGTACTACTGTCATGATCACCGTCTGTTCCTGTCAGTTCCCGGACTTCATTTCCCATAATCCTCCCTGTCAGTCACATGTTCACTCCACATCAATCACCTGTTGCCACATACAGCTATGCACACACTCCTCACTAATCACCACACCCAGCTGCAGCTCATTACCTGGACTATAAAGGATTCTCATTCACACCATCTGATCGCGAAGTCTTGTTTACCCTGTGTGACATTTCTGAGCGTTTCCCTGTGTTTATTGTCTGCCTGTTTATTGTTACCGATCCTGCCTGTTTCCTGTTTATTGACCCGTTGCTGCCTGTCCTGACCCTTGCTTTGTATACCGACCTGTGAGTGATATCTGCCAGTCCTGACTTCTGCCTGTATCTGGATTACGATTCTGTCTACCCTCTGCTGTACCTGTTTGATCCTGTTTGACCCTGCCTGTACGACCACGCTTACCTTTAATAAAACGTCCCTTCGTTACAACTACACTCACATTTCTATCAATTAAGTGGGCAGAACACAGCATCTTGGAGATGTTCTCTGACAGAAGATCAGCTCCGATTCTGCTGGGGTGCAGGCCGTCAGCACGGAAGAGCCTAGGTCGCTCCCAGAAAAGATTCCAGTTATTTATAAAGAGCAGCTTCTGTTCATTACACCAAGACATCAACCATTAATTTAAAGCAAATAATCTACTGAACCGTTCATGTCCTTGTCGGTACGTCGGAAGCGATCCGGACACGATGATACTCGTCGCGGGCGATGTGGCTTGTACCATCTCGATCAGGATAAAAAAAAAAAATCTCGGGTTACGACTGTAACCCTGGTTCCCTGAGAACAGGCAACGAGACACTGCGTCCTAGAACGCATATGGGGAACGCCCTCGTGTGACTGGTATCTGAAGCAACCGTCAAATCACGACAATCCTATTGGCCGACGACAGCCTATGATGTCATACTGGCATGACCAGGAAGTACAGGTGCTGGTCATATAATTAGAATATCATCAAAAAGTTGATTTATTTCACTAATTCCATTCAAAAAGTGAAACTTGTATATTATATTCGTTCATTACACACAGACTGATATATTTCAAATGTTTATTTCATTTAATTTTGATGATTATAACTGACAACTAAGGAAAATCCCAAATTCAGTATTTCAGAAAATTAGAATATTGTGAAAAGGTTCAATATTGAAGACACCTGTTGCCACACTCTAATCAGCCAATTAACTCAAAACACCGGCAAAGGCCTTTAATGTTTCTCTTTGTGAGGTTTGTTTAGTGGTGTCTAAAATGCATCTTTACGCACAACTGCCAGCCTGCATGGAGAGCTTCTTGAGACTCCAGAGACACCAGGAGCTTCAAATACCTGTTTGCTGCTCAACACTGGCTTTTTTATAGCTGCTCTTTTAATACAATTAATTTTTTTGACAGGAACTTTCATTAATAAGCCTTTATCTGACCGAGTTCTGCTGTGCTCTAAATCATTCACAAATCTTATGATAATTTGATAATCTCCATTCAGTTTTCACAAAATATTAGTTGTTTTCATGCCTTTTGCACAACATTGCAACATTTCATGCTTTTCATCTTCAGAAAGATCTTTCTTCCTCCCCATATTGCATGAGAACTGTGACTTGCTTAATAATGTGGAACAACCTCTAAGTAGGGTTTCCATAGACCTGGCAAATTATTTTGTCTGAGATTGATACCAGTTATCTAAAAAGACATGGATAAATAAACAAACATTTTCTTAGAAAAACTAAAATCTAAATGTTTATTCTACTGAAATCTTACTGATATGTCACTTGCATAATAATTTGGAACGCAGTGTATTTCAGTATCCAAAGTATTTATATTCAGTATCTTTAGGAATAAATTGTTAATTTTATGCAAGGCATCAAGTGTTTCCTTCATCCGAAAGAAGGATGCGACACTTGTTTACTGACATTGCATCCCTGTAGATTGCTTTGCATTAAATAAAATGATTTACAGCACAGCAACGATTTTATAGATGAAATAAATTATACACAAACCTGTATTTCATAGACAAAATGCATCAAGTCGGCAGAGCAGTACTGAGAACCTGAACATCACGTGATGATCGCACCTGACCTGCCTTCTGTTTCCATTATACTCCTTCCGTTTCCACTATACTCTCTCACGCACACATACATTCTTCTCTTACATAGGCTACACATATTTTCTTCAGATATACATTTTCTTATTTCTTATTTATAATAAAAGAATGAAAGGAGAATGTAAGTGTGTGAGAGGAGAATATGTATGTGAAAGGAGAATGTAGTGTGAGAGGAGAATATACATGTATGTAAAAGGAGAATGTATGTGTGTGAGAGTGCCAGAATGAGTTTTGGCTTGATTGGCTCTTCATATTATATAACTAATTTGGCTAACATATAATTCAAATCCTTCAAACAACTGATTCATTGACTCAATGACATTAAATGGGTCGGTCCCACTTTATATTAAGTGGCCTTAACTACTATGTACTTACAACACAAAATAAGTACAATGTACTTATTGGGTTCATATTGAATTGCAAAACACTTTTCTGCTATTGAGGTGGGATATGGGTAAGGTTAGGGACAAGTTTGGTGGTATGGGTAGGTTTAAGGGTGGGGGTAAGGGTTAAGGGATGGGTCAACAGTGTAATTATAAATGTAATTACAGAAATGAATTACAGATGTAATTACATGCAGGTGTTTTTAAAATACAAGTACAATGTAAAAACATGTATGTACACAATAAGTGCATTGTAACAAATGATTAATTTAATTGTAAGTACATAGTAGTTAAGGCCACTTAATATAAAGTGGGTCCAATGGGTCATATGTAAACTTGTATACGCTACTATTCAAAAGTTTGGGGTTGGTAAGATTTTTTAATGTTTTTGAAAGTCTCTTTATGCTCATCAAGGCTGCATTTATTTAATCAAAAATACTGTAAAATGTCATGAACATTCAGCATCATTACTCCAGGCTTCAGCATCACATGATCCTTCAGAAGTCATTCTAATATGCTGATTATAGAGTGGTGCAGGTATGACGTCAGAACCAGGAAGTCTAATTAACCTGAGCAGTCCCAGCCAAGTACGAGCTCCTCTCACAAGGCGCAACAGAAAGTGAGCGTTACTTTCTGTGCCCCCCCACAGAAAGACTGGGGGACGGGTCAGCGCTCACAACCGAAGTCGGCCAAGGGTAAGACGGATCTGAGGACCGTCATTATCCAGCGGAAGGATTCGGGAAAGAAGTCCTGATGCCAGTGGTGTCAAGACTTCTGAAGGCAGTCCCCTCCGGGGTGAGTCGGTGTCCACCACATTATACGGTGCCCGTCTTCCCTTGGTGCCCTCAGGGGGCGTTCTCGTGTGCTTCAGGGGACCCTTTTACGGGTCAAAAAAAAAACAAAAAAAAAAAAACTTGTGTGCTCTTTCAACTAACGTGTACACTTCATTATCCTCACAAAAATTTTCTGATTTGCTACACTCATGGAGATCTGTAAGCATGGCTTGCAGTGTAACTGGTTTTCTCTCACTGGACCTAAAGCAGTGTGAATCATCAGATATGTTCTCAGATGATGTTGGGTACAGAATGTTGTGAACCAATATACATACACATACCTCTCCATGGCTATTCACAATGCATGTGTAAAATTTGGTCCCTTTACAACGTACAATTTCTACATTCCCATCAAAATGATAGACAGTAAGGTTTTCATTGACTCTGAGGTAGGATTCACTGTCAACAATTTTTTTGCTACTTCTGCTCTAAGGTCTTGAATTATAAGTCCTTGT
Source organism: Megalobrama amblycephala (assembly GCF_018812025.1). Taxonomy (NCBI): domain Eukaryota; kingdom Metazoa; phylum Chordata; class Actinopteri; order Cypriniformes; family Xenocyprididae; genus Megalobrama; species Megalobrama amblycephala. Next base: position 9,462,482 of record NC_063048.1, on the reverse strand, counting down.
TTCTCTGCAATGTTCTGTGAAAAAATTAAGTGTTTGTACACACATCCACATTGGAATCTTTTGCAATCACATTTGTGCATGACCAAGTCCACACTGTGACATTGTGTGCTTGTGTCGGGTGGAACAAAACACACTCCATTTTTTATCTCCACTTTTGCACCCAGGCCTTTTGCAATCATAGAATGGGCGGTATTAGTGGTCTCTTCAGTGTTTGCTCCTTTGATTCGTCCAGTTTCTGTGAGGTCATCCAGGTAACTGAACAATGAAATAAAAGAACAATACCCTTAAACATTTGTATAGATTTTATAGGCTATAAAATAATTAAGGAAAAAAAAAACTATACTATATAGAAGGGGGGTTTACAATAATCAGCAATGCCCTGGGAGCTGACAGACCTTTTTACTGAATGATTTGTGCTAAGGAAAAGATAATGTCATAGACAATAGTGGATGTTTATTCAAGAACTTCCTGTATCCAAACAAGCTGATAATGGCAACAGGTAGTGGCCAGAGCGGTAATCTCTATGCAATATTATCACACGATTCTGTATGTCACTTGATTTCTGTAATTGGCAATTACAATTTAACACCATAATAAAAGTAATACATTGAACTATATATACAGCTAAATATATTTACCTGTAATATTTTTGGACATCACCACACAGCAAGCGAAGAAGCTGATCAATCCTGCTGTTTATTCTTGCCTTAAGGAACTGGTACTTCATTGTAAGAAAAAATCTGTGTACAAAAGTTAAGAAACTTAATATCCTTAATAAATATTTGTCCTGGATATCATGTTATTTAAAATGTGATTTGAGGGAATGAGGTTATAGTTTTAGTAGCTGACCTCTCTGCCTTGTTGTTGGTTTCACTGTTATGGTGATAAAATGACCTGCCAAAATTGGACCACAAATCACCAAAACAAATCCACTGATTCTTGAGGTAGGTTGATACATGAGAACTACCTAGACATGTATCGAGCTATTCACACTTTCTGGATGACATGCTGTTGAACTCTTCTTCCTGTAAAGAAAAAGACTCAATATTGTAAAGTTATGCCACCTTAAGTTTACACACATTTAAAGGGGTAGTTCTCCCAAAATTGAAAATTGTAATTTTGTGTCACTCCAAACCAATATGACTTTATTTCTTCAGTAGAACACAATATATATTTTGAAGATTTTGTTTTTTTCATGCAATGAAACTTAATGGGGTACAAAACACTTCCATATTCTATTGTGGAAAAAAAAAAAATCTTTTGAATTTGGATTTACATGAGGGTTAGTAAAGAGTGATTTGAATTTTTTTGTGGGAACATTTTTAAAAGACAATTCATTAAAAATCATAATACACATTAACTTGACCAACCTCATTGAAATCCATAGTAAACAACTCGAGAGTTTGTTAAAATGAACAGCTTTTGTAAAAAGGTTTACAATGTGCGGTCTTTAAGTAAGTGTTCCATCCTATAGTAATGTTTGTACATAGAAATACCTCAATACGTCAGCACACTTTGCTGCCAAACTACTACTAACTCTACTATGTTTTTAACTTCTTACCTGGGATGAAATCCAGGGTTGTGATTTGCAAGCTTTTCCAAGCAGAGAGCAAGTATGTCCGCTGATTCCTCACTAATAATAAAGTAAGCAAATGGGACTGCTCTTCCAATACTGTTGGTCAAAAGAAGTGCATAAAATGCATAACCATATGATGTCATGGCTTTGTAAGTAGCATCCATGAATACCATGGTATGGGGATGTTCTCTAAGTATATCCTTTTGCCAGGGTGTCTGCACTACAATTATAAGTGGTTGATTTTCACTCAAAGGCTGGTAGTAACAAATGTGTTCCTGCAGCTCCGATGTGATCAGCTTGTCCACACTAATGCAGTCTTTCGCATCAGGAAAACTAAGAGCATTACTGGTCTTCTTGATCAATCGTATACCTTCCGGTGTAACATAATATCACCGATTATATTTGTCCATATGTCCATGACATTCTGCCCAGTCCACGCATTTTAAAAGTGTTTCTGAAATTGACAGTCCTTGATCAAGCCACATTTCAATGAAGGTCAATAACTCTGGGTCAATGCGATTTTTTACGCCCTCTTCTTTCATGCACACATCATGTCCGTTGTGTTGAAGCATTTTGTTGACCAAAGCACCTGTAAAACTACCATCTTTGATTATTTTAAATGACACATAAGCTTTGCAAGAATTAGCTCTTGTCTTTGTAGGTTCTCCTTTGCTTTTCCCACTTGCTTTGGTCGATCTTTCACAAGCAAAGTAAAAGTAGTCTTTATGAGTAGACACAGGGGACTTGAAGGTGCTTTTGGTTTCCTCCTCCAGTTTCTTAATGTAACCCTGCATGAAATCAGTCTCCTCCCCAGAAAAAGGTATGACCTCTTGAATGACTCTGGCATCCCTTACTTTCTTTAACTTTTGCCTTATCCCTTCAAGCCAAATATTCTCCATTTGCCCGGAAAAGAACAAATAAAATGATTTTTAAAAAAAAAAGTAGTATACTCTTTCTGTATATATAGTCGTGTCTGTGTTCCAGGTGGGTGTGGTTTCCACTTACCGGTTGGGAAACACTGATTGGTCCAGCTAAGCACCTGACCAGTACTTAAGGACCACCCCAAACACTCAGCCTTTGCCTCGTGCCTCGTGGACTTTGTGCTATATCGCCATCGTTCTTCGCTTCCATTGATTATACTGTTCGTTTCGTCATTGTTTATTTGAGAGTGTCGTGCCAGAGAGGTTGTGAGTGTTTGTTTATTGTTACTATTTCTGATTACCCGGTTTATTTGATCTCTGCCTGTTTGACTACGCTTATTGAATTCTGAATCTGACTTGTTTGCCTAGAACCCATACTACTGTAAAAACTATTGTAAATATTACTTTCACTTTAAGGGAAGTAGGGGGTTTGACGCCAATTTATTTGTATATTATTTTCACTTTGTTTATGGTTAAGGGAGGTAGGTAAGTTAAGTTGTATTTTGTTTTCTTTATTTTTTTGTGGTAAGGTAATTTAGTTTGTAAAAGAAGATTGTTTTGTATGTTATTTTGGCCATGTCTGCCCCTGACATTGAAACCCTTACTTATTAGGGCCAAAGCCCAAGGGGCTGAAGGCCCTATTGTTTTCTTTAGGATTATTATTATTAGGGCCAAAGCCCTGTAAGGGGCTGAAGGCCCTATTGTTTTCTTTAGGATTATTATTATTAGGGCCAAAGCCCTGTAAGGGGCTGAAGGCCCTATTGTTTTCTTTAGGATTATTATTAGGGCCAAAGCCCTGTAAGGGGCTGAAGGCCCTATTGTTTTCTTTAGGATTATTAGGGCCAAAGCCCTGTAAGGGGCTGAAGGCCCTATTGTTTTCTTTAGGATTATTAGGGCCAAAACCCTGTAAGGGGCTGAAGGCCCTATTGTTTTCTTTAGGATTATTAGGGCCAAAGCCCTGTAAGGGGCTGAAGGCCCTATTGTTTTCTTTAGGATTATTATTATTAGGGCCAAAGCCCAAGGGGCTGAAGGCCCTATTGTTTTCTTTAGGATTATTATTAGGGCCAAAGCCCTGTAAGGGGCTGAAGGCCCTATTGTTTTCTTTAGGATTATTATTATTAGGGCCAAAGCCCAAGGGGCTGAAGGCCCTATTGTTTTCTTTAGGATTATTAGGGCCAAAGCCATCGGCTGAAGGCCCTTTTGTTTTCTTTAGGATTATTAGGGCCAAAGCCCTGTAAGGGGCTGAAGGCCCTATTGTTTTCTTTAGGATTATTATTATTATTAGGGCCAAAGCCCAAGGGGCTGAAGGCCCTATTGTTTTCTTTAGGATTCTTATTATTATTATTAGGGCCAAAGCCCAAGGGGCTGAAGGCCCTATTGTTTTCTTTAGGATTATTAGGGCCAAAGCCCTGTAAGGGGCTGAAGGCCCTATTGTTTTCTTTAGGATTATTATTATTAGGGCCAAAGCCCTGTAAGGGGCTGAAGGCCCTATTGTTTTCTTTAGGATTATTAGGGCCAAAGCCCAAGGGGCTGAAGGCCCTATTGTTTTCTTTAGGATTATTATTATTATTATTATTAGGGCCCAAGCCAATGAAATGGCCCTCATATTTTTGAGGGCCTAAACGTTCTCAAAAACTCATGAAACTTTGCACACGCGTCAGAAGTGGTGAAAATTTACATCTGGTATTGGTTTCAGAATTAGGTGTGGCAAAATGGCTCGATAGCGCCACCTACAAAATTTAAATTAAGCGCCCTTCGTGCTACATTTCACGTACAGTTATGAAATTTGGTAGACAGATGTAACAGCCCAATACCTACAAAAAAGCCCCTGGGTGCAAAGTTTGTAAACCCAACAGCAAGTGAGATATTTTGAATTTTCTCTACAAAATTTTGGCAGTTTTTGCCATTTCCACATGTTGTACTTTAACGAACTCCTCCTAGAGCTTTAATCAGATCAACATCATATTTGGTCAGTCTAATCTAAAGGCCTTTGAGACGTTAAATTGCGAAGATCTAGAGTTTTCGCTGAAGGGCGTGTCCGTGGCGGCCTGGCAAAGTTCGATGTTTCGCTATGAAACAGGAAGTTGTTGTAACTCGGGCATACAACGTCTGATCTGCCCCAAACATCACATGTTTTATTAGAGTCCTGGCCTGAAGACATTTATATGGCAATATTCAGTTACAGTCATAGCGCCACCTGTGGGTAACAGGAAATGGTATGCTTTACACTTTAGTTCACTCTCAGAAAAACATTTTAATATGCCATGATGTACCAAACATACTAGAAATATGTTAAATCATGAAACACTTGGCTAAGTGCTAATGTATGCGATTAAAGCCAAGAAACAGGAAGTTCTAGTATCTCAGGCATACAATGTCCGATCTGCTCCAAACTTCACATGTTTGATAATAGTCCTGGCCTGAAGACATCAACATGGCAATATTCGGTTACGGTCAAAGCGCCACCTGTTGGCAGCAGGAAGTGTGGCACTTTGAAATGACTTGGCTATATTTCTCCTGTATTTTTTCGCTTACATCTATGTCACCCACTGTTCACTGTTTTCTTGATGCCAACGGGTGGCGGTTAGCCTGGGTGCGAGGGCCCTTTCATCGCTGCTTGCAGCTTTAATTAGGGCCCGAGCACCGATGGTGTGAGGACCCTATTGGAATTGCTCCGTTTATTATTATTAGGGCCCGAGCACCGATGGTGTGAGGACCCTATTGGAATTGCTCCGTTTATTATTATTATTATTATTATTATTAGGGCCCGAGCACCGATGGTGTGAGGACCCTATTGGAATTGCTCCGTTTATTATTCTTCTTCTTCTTCTTCTTCTTCTTCTTCTTCTCCAAAGTGAATCGCATTTTAGAGGGCCTAAACGTGCTCGAAAACTCACAAAACTTTGCACACGCGTCAGAAGTGGTGAAAATTTACGTCTGTTATGGGTTTCGGAATTGGGCGTGGCAAAATGGCTCGATAGCGCCATCTAACGTACAGCCCCGCTCGCTACATAATACTAGGGGTTTGAAATTCGGTACACACATTTATCAGCCCAGTACCTACAAAAAATTCTCTTGGAGCGAAATCCGAAACCAAACAGGAAGTCAGATATTTTGAATTAATTCACCGTTTTTTGCATTTTCCAGACGTTGTACTTTAACGAACTCCTCCTAGAGATTTAATCAGATCAATGTCATTTTTGGTCAGTCTAATCTAAAGGCCTTTGTGACGTTAAATTGCGAAGATCTAGAGTTTTCACTGAAGGGCGTGTCCGTGGCGGCCTGACAAAGTTTGATGTTTTCGCCATGAAAAAGGAAGTTGTTGTAACTCAGACAAACAATGTCGGATCTGCCCCAAACTTCACATGCTTTATTAGAGTCCTGACCTGAAGACATCTTCATAACAATATTCAGTTACAGTCATAGCGCCACCTGGGGCAACAGGAAATGACATGTTTTACACTGTGATTAACTCCTCATGGAGATTTAACCAGATCAACATCATATGTTGTCAGTCTAATCTTAAGACCTTAGCGATGATAAATATCAAAGATCTTGAGTTTTCGGTGAAGGGCGTGTCCGTGGCGGCCTGACAAAGTCTGATGTTTCGCCATGAAAGAGGAAACTGTTGTAACTCAGGCATACTATGTCCGATCTGCTCCAAACTTCACATGTGTGATAAGAGTCCTGGCCTAAAGACATCTATATGACAATATTCAGTTATCCATAGCGCCACCTGCTGGCAACAGGAAATGGCATGCTTTACACTGTTATTCACTACCAGATTCAAATTTTATTATGCCACGAAGTACCAAACATGCTAGAGACGCATTAAATCATGCAACACTTGGCTGAGTGCTAATTTATGCGATTAACGCCGCTAAAGAAACAGGAAGTTGTTGTAACTCAGGCATACAATGTCCGATCTACTCCAAACTTCACATGTCATATAATAGTCCTGGCCTGAAGACATCAACATAGCAATATTCAGTTATGGTCAAAGCGCCACCTGTTGATAACAGGAAGTGTGGCATTTTGAAATGACATTGGTATAATTCTCCTGTATTCACTCGCTTACATGCATGTCGCCCACTGTTCATTGTTTTCCCGAGGCCAACGGGTGGCGGTGAGCCCGGGTGCGAGGGCCCTCTCAACGCTGCTTGCAGCTTTAATTCTTCTTCTTCTTCTTCTTCTTCTTCTCCAAAGTGAATCGCATTTTAGAGGGCCTAAACGTGCTCGAAAACTCACGAAACTTTGCACACGCGTCAGAAGTGGTGAAAATTTACGTCTGTTATGGGTTTCGGAATTGGGCGTGGCAAAATGGCTCGATAGCGCCATCTAACGTACAGCCCCGCTCGCTACATAACACTAGGGGTTTGAAATTCGGTACACACATTTATCAGCCCAGTACCTACAAAAAATTCTCTTGGAGCGAAATCCGAAACCAAACAGGAAGTCAGATATTTTGAATTAATTCACCGTTTTTTGCATTTTCCAGACGTTGTACTTTAACGAACTCCTCCTAGAGATTTAATCAGATCAATGTCATTTTTGGTCAGTCTAATCTAAAGGCCTTTGTGACGTTAAATTGCGAAGATCTAGAGTTTTCGCTGAAGGGTGTGTCCGTGGCAGCCTGACAAAGTTTGATGTTTTCGCCATGAAAAAGGAAGTTGTTGTAACTCAGACAAACAATGTCGGATCTGCCCCAAACTTCACATGCTTTATTAGAGTCCTGACCTGAAGACATCTTCATAACAATATTCAGTTACAGTCATAGCGCCACCTGGGGGCAACAGGAAATGACATGTTTTACACTGTGATTAACTCCTCATAGAGATTAAACCAGATCAACATCATATATGGCCAGTCTAATCTTAAGGCCTTGGAGATGTTAAATATCAAAGATCTTGAGTTTTCGTTGAAGGGCGTGTCCGTGGTGGACTGACAAAGTCTGATGTTTCGCCATGAATGATGAAGCTGTTGTAACTCAAGCATACAATGTCTGATCTGCCCCAAACTTCACATGTGTGATAAGAGTCCTGGCCTAAAGACATCTATATGACAATATTCAGTTAGCCATAGCGCCACCTGCTGGCAACAGGAAATGGCATGCTTTACACTGTAATTCACTACCAGATTCACATTTCATTATGCCACGAAGTACCAAACATGCTAGAAACACGTTAAATTATGCAACACTTGGCTGAGTGCTAATGTTTGCAAATAATGCCACGAAAGAAACAGGAAGCTGTTGTAACCCAGGCATACAGTGTCCGATCTGTTTCAAACTTCACATGTTCGATGATAGTCCTTGCCTGAAGACATCAACATGGCAATATTCAGTGACGGTCAAAGCGCCACCTGTTGGCCACAGGAAGTGTGGCATTTCGAAATGACTTTGGTATAATTCTCCTGTATTCACTCGCTTACATGCATGTCGCCCACTGTTCACTGTTTTCCTAAGGCCAATGGGTGGCAGTGAGCCCGGGTGCGAGGGCCCTTTCATCGCTGCTTGCAGCTTTAATTCTTCTTCTTCTTCTTCTTCTTCTTCTTCTCCAAAGTGAATCGCATTTTAGAGGGCCTAAACGTGCTCGAAAACTCACGAAACTTTGCACACGCGTCAGAAGTGGTGAAAATTTACGTCTGTTATGGGTTTCGGAATTGGGCGTGGCAAAATGGCTCGATAGCGCCATCTAACGTACAACCCCGCTCGCTACATAACACTAGGGGTTTGAAATTCGGTACACACATTTATCAGCCCAGTACCTACAAAAAATTCTCTTGGAGCGAAATCCGAAACCAAACAGGAAGTCAGATATTTTGAATTAATTCACCGTTTTTTGCATTTTCCAGACGTTGTACTTTAACGAACTCCTCCTAGAGATTTAATCAGATCAATGTCATTTTTGGTCAGTCTAATCTAAAGGCCTTTGTGACGTTAAATTGCGAAGATCTAGAGTTTTCGCTGAAGGGCGTGTCCGTGGCAGCCTGACAAAGTTTGATGTTTTCGCCATGAAAAAGGAAGTTGTTGTAACTCAGACAAACAATGTCGGATCTGCCCCAAACTTCACATGCTTTATTAGAGTCCTGACCTGAAGACATCTTCATAACAATATTCAGTTACAGTCATAGCGCCACCTGGGGGCAACAGGAAATGACATGTTTTACACTGATTAACTCCTCATGGAGATTTAACCAGATCAACATCATATGTTGTCAGTCTAATCTTAAGACCTTAGCGATGATAAATATCAAAGATCTTGAGTTTTCGTTGAAGGGCGTGTCTGTGGCGGCCTGATAAAGTCTGATGTTTCGCCATGAAAGAGGAAACTGTTGTAACTCAGGCATACTATGTCCGATCTGCTCCAAACTTCACATGTGTGATAAGAGTCCTAGCCTAAAGACATCTATATGATAATATTCAGTTAGTCATAGCGCCACCTGCTGGCAACAGGAAGTGGCATGCTTTATACTGTAATTCACTACCAGATTCACATTTCATCATGCCACGAAGTACCAGACATGCTAGAAACAGGTTAAACCATGCAACACTTGGCTGAGTGCTAATGTATGCGATTAACGCCACGAAAGAAACAGGAAGTTGTTGTAACTCAGGCATACAATGTCCGATCTGCTTCAAACTTCACATGTTCAATGATAGTCCTGGCCTGAAGACATCAACATGGCAAAATTCAGTTACGGTAAAAGCGCCACCTGTTGGCCGCAGGAAGTGTGGCATTTCGAAATGACTTTGGCAGAATTCTCCTGTATTCACTCACTTAAATGCATGACGCCCACTGTTCGCTGTTTTCCTGAGGCCAACGGGTGGCGGTGAGCCTGGGTGCGAGGGCCCTCTCAACGCTGCTTGCAGCTTTAATTATTATTATTATTATTCTCCAAAGTAAATCGCATTTTTGAGGGCCTAAACATGCTCGAAAACTCATGAAACTTTGCACACATGTCAGAAGTGGTGAAAATTTACGTCTGTTATGGGTTTCAGAATTGGGCGGGGCAAAATGGCTCGATAGCGCCACCTAACGTAATGCCCCTCTCGCTACATTTCACATTGAATTTTGAAATTCGGTAGACACATTTATCAGCCCAATACCTACAAAAAAGTCTCTTGGAGCGAAATCCGAGACCGAACAGGAAGTCAGATATTTTGAGTTAATTCACCGTTTTTTGCATTTTCCAGACGTTGTACTTTAACGAACTCCTCCTAGAGCTTTTATCAGATCAATGTCATATTTGGTCAGTCTAATCTAAAGGCCTTTGCGATGTTAAATTGCGAAGATCTAGAGTTTTCACCAAAGGGCGTGTCCGTGGCGGCCTGACAAATTTTGATGTTTCGCCATGAAACAGGAAGTTGTTGTAACTCGGGTATACAATGTCGGATCTGCCCCAAACTTCACATGTTTTATTAGAGTCCTGGCCTGAAGACATCTTCATGACAATATTCAGTTACAGTCATAGCGCCACCTAGGGACAAAATGAAATGACATGTTTTACACTGTGATTAACTCCTCATAGAGATTTAACCAGATCAACATCAAATGTTATCAGTCTAATCTTAAGACCTTAGCAATGATAAATATCAAAGATCTTGAGTTTTCGCTGAAGGGCATGTCCGTGGCGGACTGACAAAGTTTGATGTTTCGCCATGAAAGAGGAAGCTGTTGTAACTCAGGCATACTATGTCTGATCTGCCCCAAACTTCACATGTGTGATAAAAGTCCTGGCCTAAAGACATCTATATGACAATATTCAGTTAGCCATAGCGCCACCTGCTGGCAACAGGAAATGGCATGCTTTACACTGTAATTCACTACCAGATTCACATTTCATTATGCCACGAAGTACCAAACATGCTAGAAACATGTTAAATCATGCAACACTTGGCTGAGTGCTAATGTATGCGTATAACGCCACGAAAGAAACAGGAAGTTGTTGTAACTCAGGCATGCAATGTCCGATCTGCTTCAAACTTCACATATTCGATGATAGTCCTTGCCTGAAGACATCAATATGGCGATATTCAGTGATGATCAAAACGCCATCTGTTGGCCACAGGAAGTGTGGCATTTCAAAATGACTTTGGCATAATTCTTCTGTATTAACTCGCTTACATGCATGTCGCCCACTGATCACTGTTTTCCTGAGGCCAACGGGTGGCGGTGAGCCCGGGTGCGAGGGCCCTTTCATCGCTGCTTGCAGCTTTAATTATTATTATTATTCTTCTTCTCCAAAGTGAATCGCATTTTAGAGGGCCTAAACGTGCTCGAAAACTCACGAAACTTTGCACACGCGTCAGAAGTGGTGAAAATTTACGTCTGTTATGGGTTTCGGAATTGGGCGGGGCAAAATGGCTCGATAGCGCCATCTAACGTACAGCCCCGCTCGCTACATTTCACTAGGGTTTTGAAATTCGGTACACACATTTATCAGCCAAGTACCTACAAAAAATTCTCTTGGAGCGAAATCCGAAACCGAACAGGAATTCAGATATTTTTAATTAATTCACCGTTTTTTGCATTTTCCAGACGTTGTACTTTAACGAACTCCTCCTAGAGATTTAATCAGATCAGTGTCATTTTTGGTCAGTCTAATCTAAAGGCCTTTGTGACGTTAAATTGCGAAGATTTAGAGTTTTCAACAAAGGCCGTGTCCGTGGCGGCCTGACAAAGTTTGATGTTTTCGCCATGAAAAAGGAAGTTGTTGTAACTCAGACAAACAATGTCGGATCTGCCCCAAACTTCACATGTTTTATTAGAGTCCTGACCTGAAGACATCTTCATAACAATATTCAGTTACAGTCATAGCGCCACCTGCAGGCAACAGGAAATGACATGTTTTACACTGTGATTAACTCCTCATAGAGATTTAAACAGATCAACATCAAATGTTGTCAGTCTAATCTCAAGACCTTAGCAGTGATAAATAGCAAAGATCTTGAGTTTTCACTAAAGGGCGTGTCTGTAGCGGCCTGACAAAGTCTGATGTTTCGCCATGAAAGAGGAAGCTGCTGTAACTCAGGCATACAATGTCTGATCTGCTCCAAACTTCACATGTGTGATAAGAGTCCTGGCCTAAAGACATCTATATGACAATATTTAGTTAGTCATAGCGCCACCTGCTGGCAACAGGAAATGGCATGCTTCACAATGTAATTCACTACCAGATTCACATTTCATTATGCCATGAAGTACCAAACATGCTAGAGACACGTTAAATCATGCAACACTTGGCTGAGTGCTAATTTATGCGATTAACCCCCAAAAGAAACAGGAAGTTGTTGTAACTCAGGCATACAATGTCTGATCTGCTCCAAACTTCACATGTTCAATAAAAGTCCTGGCCTGAAGACATCAACATGGCAAAATTCAGTTACGGTCAATGCGCCACCTGTTGGCAGCAGGAAGTGTGGCATTTCGAAATGACTTTGGCCATAATTCTCCTGTATTCACTCGCTTACATGCATGTCGTCCACTGTTCACTGTTTTCCTAAGGCCAACGGGTGGCGGTGAGCCCGGGTGCGAGGGCCCTTTCATCGCTGCTTGCAGCTTTAATTATTATTAGGGCCCAAGCAAAAATTCGCGCAGGGCCCTCTTGTTCTTCTAAGGATTATTATTCTTTTTTTTATTTTATTTTTTATTTTTTTTCCGTCTTCCGGGGCTTTTTGGGGGCCTTAACATGCTCAAAAACTCTTGAAAATTGGCACACACATTGGAATCCGCGGCCATTAGGACGCCGCAGAGGCTGGTACCCGGGCGTGGCAGGGGGGCTCGACAGCGCCCCCTTGAAAAAAATCTGAAAATTTGGTCCATATATTAAACACGCTTGCGCGTATTAGTATGAAACTCGGTACACATATAGACCTCATCGGGCCGAACAACTTTCGTGCTCTAAGTTAAACGCCACGCCAACAGGAAGTCAGCTATTAAGGGTTGTTTGAAAAACGCATGCTCTGGAATTTGATATACTCCTCCTAGACGATTAATCCGATCGCCACCAATCACGGTCAGCATGAAGTCAAGACACTGATGATTAAAAATTGCCAGGGGATTTTTGATATCTCGAACGGTTTGGCCGTGGCGAGGCAACGAATTTATGGCGAGAAAAAGGAAACAGGAAATGTGTTATAACGTCTGCATACATATATTGATCTTTATGAAACTTCACGAGTGTGTTGGTTGTAGTAGTCTGATCACATGGATGTGACTATTGTGAGTCAAAGTTATAGCGCCACCAACTGACAGCAGGAAGTGTATCACTTTTTGAAATGCTTTGAGATCACCCTCTTATTTTTACCTGATTTGCTTCAAACTTCATCAGTGTAATGTCAATACACAGCAGATGTAGACCTATGACAGGATTTTTGATATTTGTAATATTGTTGCCATGGCAACAGGTCAAACTGTAATAATATTCTTGAGTGTTTTTGAGGCTCTTAACATGCTTCAAATTGCATGAAACTCGACACACACATCAATATTGTCAACCAGTAGACATGGACAAAGCCATAGAAATGGGCGTGGTGGAGGGGCTCAGTAGCGCCACCTTTTGACAAAAGTGGGGGGGTTAGTTTTTCCTAGAGTCACCAAACTCGGTACACATATTGTTCTCATCAAGCCAGACAATTTTCTAATTTACATTCATTAGCTCCGACCAACAGGAAGTCTGCTATTTTGGTTTGAATGTGGATTTTTTGACTAAACAGGCTCTGAATTTTAAACTACTACTTCTAGGGGGTTTATTCAATCCAGACCAAACATTTTTTACCATGTTGCTAAGACATTGAATATGTTAAATTGAGAACGGATAATGAATATCTTGAACCATCTTGCCATGGTAATATATTGAAGTAATGTCAAAAAAGGGAAATGGAATGACTCATATTTTCTATAAAAAAAAACATTATACACAACTAATTTATATATAGAATAATACAGATGTTTGAAATAAACACATTTTATTATTTTTTTCCAATTCAAAAAACTTGTGTAAGTAAAAAATAGGCAGATTAATCCATTTTTTCAATCAAATATAATTAATGTCATACATAGAGTAACAACTAGAGGGCAGCATATACCTATTTTTAAACAGGGTTGGATTAGTCAAACACATATAATCAAGTTGATTTATATATAGAACATAGATTTTGTTTTTATATACTGTTTGTGCAGGTATATTTAAAAATGTATCAAAGACTACTTTGTCACAATTAAGATTTTTTTGTTTGTTTGTTTGTTTAAAATGATCTTCTCAGTCTGTCTCAGTCTCTCTCCCTCTCTCTCTCTCCTCCCCCATACTACCTCAGGTTCATCCGGGTGTGTGTGTGTGTGTGTGTGTGTGTGTGTGGTTGGGGGTGGGGGGGTGTCTGTGTGTGGGTCTATGTCTGTGTCACTGTCTATGTATATCTTTTTCTCTCTCTGTGCATGCGTATGTGTACATTACAATCTTATTTTTTTCAAAATATTGAGTTAGTTATTTTTAACAATTACAATTAGAATTTTTGAATTATTTATTTATTGATATAATTAAAATTTATTAAAAACCCCTGTTTCAGTAAAATTTCACATGATTATATAAGTGGCTGTTTAAAATAAACTTGCATAAGTGAGCAGAAAAATCTAGACATGAACCTTATTATTACCTGAGACTTAAAATTAACATTTTTTGTATCTTATACCACACATATTAAAATTAAATGAAAGCATGCTTTTGGTGCATAAGATTGGTGCACAAACAACAGCTCAGGGAGTTCAAAAAAACACATGAATAGAAGTATGAGGATTATACAACATCAGCAATCACAGATTCACATTTTGGCTGGATTAGTTATTTCAGAGCACTGTGGAGTTTGCAAAAATAACAGTATATAATTTGGTCTAGAATTTTTATAGGGGTTGTCTGAAGCTGAGTTCAGACTGCATGATTTTCAAAGTAGCCAGGTTTCTTTTCACACTGCATGACTATCTTGGCCAGCATTCAGTCGCTGTTGTGTTCAAAATACATGATGGATCGGCGACAGAAGGTTTCACACTGTATGAATTTAGAATAGGAAGAATTGCAGACAACTCTGTCTGGCACTCAAACTACGTTTCACAACCAAACCCACGGGAGATGTGACAAGGAAACAACGCAATATCACGCATGCAAGACCGGAGTTCTCAAGTGAGACTGGGTTTATTATTAAAAACGGTAACCCGCAAGAAGCTAGCAATACGAATGGCCTGTGTGCTGATTTTCAGCGAAAACAAGAAAAAGAAAAGAAGAATATGGAGGAGGAAATGGTTGGGGAGACTGTAACAGAGCACTCGCGTAACAGAGCACCGATTTGCCTGTGATTTCGGGCATTTGTCTGCGATTTCACAAAACCTGTCTGCAAACTAAAATCGGGACTAAAATCTTGCAGCCTGAACTCGCAATGAGAAAAAACCCAGACATTTCAGATTATGATGATATTCTGCACTCATTTGAAATAGACTTATAACATTCTGTGACATGAAAGTCATCTAAATTTAAACGATCTCATGCATGTGGCTTTTGTGGTTTGTCATCATAGGAGCATCAGCCGCTGCAGTAAATGTGGTTTGAAATTGACATAGTCCTTTTATGTTTAACCGTTTTAAATGCACATTGCCCGCCGTGCACAGTTGACCTGAAGCCACCGGGGTGGCGGTGCCACCGGGCTTTGGCCCATCATCGCTGCTCGCAGCTATATTTATTATTATTATTATTTTTTTTTTTTTAGGTTTTGGGGTTTTTTGGGGCCCTTAACATGCTCAAAAACTCTTGAAATTTTGCACACGGGTCAGAACCCGCGGCCATTACAGCCGGAGAAAAGCTGGTACCCGGGCGTGGCAGAGGGGCTCGACAGCGCCCCCTTGAATTGGGTCCGAAATTTTGGTCTATATATCAAACACGCTTGCACATATAAGTATAAAACTCAGTACACATATAGACATCATCGGGCCAAACAACTTTCGTACTCTAAGTTATACGTCACCTCAACAGGAAGTAAGCTATTACGGGTTGTTTGAAAAACGCATGCTCTGGAATTTGATATACTCCTCCTAGGCGATTAATCCGAACGCCACCAAACTCGGTCAGCATGAAGTCAAGACATCGATGATGAAAAATTGCCAGCGGATTTTTGATATCTCGAACGGTTTGGCCGTGGCGAGGCAACGAATTTATGGCGAGAAAAGGGAAACAGGAAGTGTGTTATAACTTCTGCATACATTGATTGATGTTTATGAAACTTCAGCGGTGTGTTCGTTATAGGAGTCTGATCACATGGATGTGACTATTGTGAGTCAAAGTTATAGCGCCACCAACTGGCAGCAAGAAGTGTGTCACTTTCAAAATGCATTGAGTTCACTCTGTTATGTTTACCTGATTTGCTTCAAACTTCATCAGTGTAATGTCAATACACAGCAGATGTAGACCTGTGACAGGATTCTTGATATTTTAAATATTGTTGCCATGGCAACACATCAAACTTTAATAATATTCTTGAGTGTTTTTGAGGCTCTTAACATCCTTCAAATTGCATGAAACTCGATACACACATCAATATTGTCAACCAGTAGACATGGACAAAGCCATAGAAATGGGCGTGGTGGAGGGGCTCAGTAGCGCCACCTTTTGACAAAAGTGGGGGGGTTAGTTTTTCCTACAGTCACCAAACTCGGTACACATATTGTGCTCATCAAGCCGGACAATTTTCTAATTTACATTCATTAGCGCCAACCAACAGGAAGTCAGCTATTTTGGTTTGAATGTTAATTTTTTGAAAAAACAGGCTTTGAATTTAATACTACTACTCCAACAGGGTTTATACAATTTACACCAAACTTTTTTTACTTGGTGCTAATACATTGAAGTTGTTTAATTGCAAACGGATTTTGGATATCTCAAATGGTTTGGCCGTGGCGAGGCAACGAATTAATAGCAAGAAAAGGGAAACAAAGTGTTATAACTTCTGCATACATTAATTGATTTTGATGAATCTTTGGCTGTGTCTTCGTTCTACAAGGCTGATCACATAGATGTGACTATTGTGAGTCAAAGTTATCGCGCCACCAACTGGCAGCAGGAAATGTGTTACTTTCAGCATGCTTTGAGATCACCATCTTATGTTTACCCTATTTGCTTCAAACTTCATTTAAATAATGTCAAAACATGTCAGATGTAGACCTTTGAAAAGAATTGTGATATCTCAAACACAGTTGCCTTGGCAACGCATCAAACTTTTAAATTGGTTTTGAATGCTTTTGAGACTCTTAGCATGCTTCAAATTGTTTGAAACTCCACACACACATCAGGATTGTTAGCCAGTAGACATGGGAAAAGCCTTAGAAACGGGCAGGGAGGAGGGGCTCTATAGCGCTACCTTGTAGTGCAGTAAATGTGGAGTGAATTTGACAGTCCTTTTATGCTTAACTGTTTTAAATGCCCATTGCCCGCCATGCACAGTTGCCCTGAAGCCACAGGGGTGGCGGTGCCACCGGGTTTTGGCCCGTCATCTCTGCTCGTTTTCATTGTAACTTTGTATTGATTTTGATATCTCTCTGGTATTGAGACTCGCTTCCTTTCTGTTACGGCTGACCCCTAGCGGTCATAACAGAAACTGGGGGCTCGTCTTAAAGTTTTCTTTTTTTTTTTTTTTAAAAAAACAATTGGATTATTGTCGTTGCGTATATAACTCATGAAATTTGCTTTGTATATTTTAGTTTGGCTAGTGGTTTTCACTTTAAGGGGGAGGGAATTTGGAATGTCTTTAAAATTTGATTTAGAAAGGTTTGCGGTTCAGCCTACGGCTGATCAATTGGATATCTGCCGCAAAGATGATCTGTTTTCAATTTTTTTTTTATTTATACCAAATTACAGTCCCTCGTGGTGCAGTAAAACGTGAGCTTAAGGATGCGATTTACAAACATTTGGTGGAGCAGGGAGTTTTGCCAGAGGAGCGCGAGTCGGCGGGTGTTGCACTTCGGTTGCCGGTTTCTGCGGGTGAGGGAGAGCAACCCAAACCCGAGGAACTGGCCAGCATAGATCCCGTCGATCTGCCGTCTCCGCAAAATCCATTACTGGCGATCAAAATGAAAGAGCTTGAGTTGGAGTTGAGCATGCAACAATATCAGAGTCAGCTGCTACATGTACGCACAGTTGAACTTGAAACCAAGCGAGCAATCAAGCTCAAGGAGCTGGAGCTCGAACTGAAAACGAAATCACCTGTTCACCCCTCAGCTGTTGATGCGCCTGGCGTGAGCGTGCCTGTGTCGTCGCCCATCACTGCTTCCACTCCGAGCCCTATTCCTGCACCTCGACGCACCCCACAAGTAAGTCAACCCGAATTTGATATTATTAGTCGTCAAATTGCACTAGTTCCGTTGTTCCGTGAAAGTGAGGTTGACACTTATTTCACTGTGTTTGAGCGAATCGCCGCCACGTTAAAATGGCCGCGGGATGTTTGGCCGCTGTTGTTACAGTGTAAGCTCGTCGGTAAAGCCCAAGAAGTCTGTTCGGCGTTAACGCTTGAACAGAGCTTGGATTATGATGTGATGAAGAATGCCGTTTTGCGCGCTTACGAGTTAGTTCCCGAAGCATACCGGCAAAAATTTCGTAATCATGTGAAAACCCCTAGTCAAACATTTGTGGAGTTTGCCAGAGACAAAGCAAATTTATTTGATAAATGGTGTGCCGCAAACACGTTTGAGCAGCTTAAAGAGCTGATTTTTTTTAGAAGAATTTAAGAATTGTCTACCGGAGAAAATTGTGGTTTACTTAAATGAGCAGAAAGTGTCCTCTCTGTCTGAAGCTGCAGTTTTTTCTGATGAGTTTGTTCTCACACACAGAGTAGTATTTTCACCTGCAAAGCGTAACTTCCCAGATTGAGTTCGTAGTTCTAAGGATACCACAGTGGTACCCAAGAACGTTTCAAGTACAGAAAGTGGCGAAAATCGTGAATGTTTTTACTGTCATGAGGTTGGACATCTCATTGCCGTTTGCCCCGCTTTGAAGCGTAAAGCTGGTAAGAAAGCGACCACTTCTAAAAGTGTTGCGTTAGTTGAACGACCTGTTTGCCCTGAGCTAGTATCTTTGGATACAACCGCTGAATCTGCTTTTGAGCCATTTATTTTTGATGGTGTCGTGTCGCTTAATGAAGCCGACTCTGAAATTCGCATGCTCTGTGATACTGGCGCTGCGCAATCTTTCATTTTAGAGAGGGTGTTGCTGTTTTCTGAACAGTCAAGTTGTGGTTCCAGTGTGTTAGTGCAAAGTATTGACCTCACTGTAGTTAAAGTTCCTTTGCACAATGTCTATTTACGCTCTGGAATTATTTCAGGGACAGTTAAGCTGGCAGTTTGATCTGAATTACCTGTTAAAGGTGTATCGCTCATTTTAGGAAATGATCTAGCTGGTGACAAAGTTTTCTGTTTACCCAAAGTAATAGATGTTCCTGATGCACACGAGGAGGATGCATTGCAAGGGGAGTTTCCTGAAGTGTTTGGCACATGTGTAGTGACGCGAGCTCAAGCTCATAAATTCAAAGACTCTGTTGATCTGTCAAAAACCTTTCTGTGTGCTGACAATTCTGCTGAGACAGAGAAAGTTGATTCGGTTCAGTTGAAAGTGTGTGCTCTTCCTAATGTTGATATACCGTTTGATAAAACCACATTAATTGAGGCACAAATTGCCGATCAAAGTCTGTGTCACTGTTACAGCTGCTGTCAAGCTGACCATTTGCCAGAGCATCCTGTGGCCTACTTCTTCGAAGACGGCGTTCTCATGCGTAAGTGGTCTCCAAGTCATGTCAAGGATGACTGGGGCACTGTTTTTCAAGTTGTTGTTCCAAAACCCTTCCGAGAACAGGTATTGAGTGTGGCACATGACCATGTACTTTCTGGTCATGTAGGCATCCGAAAAACTTACGATAATCTTTTGAAACATTTCTTTTGGCCTTCGATGAAATCTGACGTGTCTAAATTCTGTAAATCTTGTCACGCGTGTCAAGTATCAGGTAAGCCCAATCAAGTTATCCCTCCAGCCCCATTGAAGCCAATACCTGTGCTTGGCGAACCATTTGAGCAGATCTTGATTGATTGTGTTGGGCCATTACCCAAAACTAAATCAGGAAATTCATATTTGTTAACGTTGATGTGTGCGTCGACCAGGTATCCTGAAGCGATACCACTTCGTTCCCTTAAGGCTCATGCTATTGAAGGGGTGGATTCTGGAATCCACTGCCGCTTCAATATATATCTTTTAAGTTATTAATCAACATTTATATTTCTGTTAAATTATTTGAATGACTTAACAATATATGTTAAAGCATCTGTTTTCGTCTGTACCTCTCACTAAGAGAAAAGAACATGTTATCAGTGTTTATGTTTGTGTATGTTTTGGGGAAAGTTTCCTGCTCAGAGCAGAGCTCAGATCAACTTCAGCCTTGAAGAAGCTGTGAATCATGTGTATCTGTGTATGTGCGCTAAGTGTTTTGTGCAGGTCCCTTTGTACTGGACAACTGGCATTCTGCTCGAGACCAGCAGACGCCATGTCATGACCCCAAAAAGACATCCGGTACCTAAATCCAGGGTCCCCTCGTCATCACCGTGACGAAGGGAGATATGCTTCTTACTATCTGTCCACGTGTGGAAAATTTCTAATCTTGTCTATTTTTCTCGGCCAATCAGAATCATTCAACCTGAAGTAATGACGTAGTTAGTTGACTCTGTTAGAGTATAATTGTTGTGGAAATGTGAATGTACGCAGAGCGGCCTACGAACTCCTTGTGAGACATGAAGCTGGCTTCTGCTGATGAAACTACAAACTATTCTTCATTAAATTTTTCTTCAATTTATTATTTTTTTAAACTTTGACTCCGGGTCTTTATTTAACATATCTGGTAACAAGGGTCCCTAACAGTTTATGGTGGAGGAATTGCGAGCAATCATTCTTTGGTGACATCCCTGACTAACCAACAAACAAGGTAGGAAGATTTATTTATTTATTGGTTAGGGCTGTCTGGTTGAAAGAGTTGAGAGGATTGGGAAGTGAGACGGTGGGTTTATGCACTCAGACGTGAGTGTAGGACACCAGGTCCTTGAATACAGGCTGGTGTATTACCGAAAGCCATAAGAGGCAGACGGTTGGTGATAACTACACTCCATTAAGGAGTTGGAAAGCACTGAAAGCCATAATAGGCAGACAGTGTGGTGGATACCCCACCCCATTAAGGGGTAGGGAAGACACTAGTAAGCTGGGATACTGTACTCTATTAAAGGGTTGACAAAGACACTGGAAGCCATAAGAGGCAGACAGTGTGGGGATACTACACTCCATTAAGGGGTTGTAAAGAAGTTACTACTAGTGTGTCTCACGAACCAAAGCTCTCTGACTCCAATTCCAGACAGGGGCGCCCCGAGCTTAGAGATTCAGGTAGTCAGGAATAGAAGCTTTTAGTTAAATACGATAAAATAAAGATAGGGATAGGGTTGTTTGGTCACGGATGCATCAGGAATGATCCCGACAACAATAAAATTGTGACACTAATTGGATTGGACTAGTATATGTAACTGTGATTTTGGAGTATACTTTGCAGTTTCATCAAGCAGAAGCCAAAGCTGTGTTGTTTAAAGATCGCCGCCTCCATCTGTTCAGGTGAGTATTAACTTTTACTAAGATATGGCTGACAAATGGAGTAACTTGATCAGTCCTGATACAGATGACACAGAAGGGAGTAAACGCTGTAAGCAGCTTTGCTCTGAGGCTCTCACTTCAAAGAAATATGCAGAGCTAATCAAGAAAATGGTTAGTCAGGGCTTTGATTCTGATTGGAATGTTGTTCAACAACTTGACTGGCTACAGACCAAGAAAGAGCCTGAAAGATTTAAATTTCTTGCTGTTTGTGCTTATTCTTGGATTTGTTAAATGGGTGGTGTACCTTTAACTCTTGAAAAGAAAATCCCAGACGTAACTGAGGGATGGTACAGTCTGACTGCCCAACGTGATAAAATATGTGAAATCACAGGAATTGATGCAGGGTTTGATCTGAGTAGTTGGAGTAAAGGACTTGAAGTAGTTTGTGAAAAAGCAGATAGAGCCATGAGCTGTAAATTATCGCAGAGTGTGTCTGCTCTCTCCGCTTCCGAGCTCTCTTCTCAGACTGTTCAGGCAGCTGCCACTTCAGGCACCACCCCACAGACTGAGAACCAGACTGATAGCCCTTACACTGAGATGTGCAGTTTATTGAATGTTGCTGCTGCAAATACCCTTCACACTTATGCAGAAACCCCAGAGCTTCCTACCATGCAAGCAAAACCTAACACAGGTCCCAAAGTCAGAAATCTCCGTCTGACCCCCATGGAACTGAATGTGGTCACTTCCAGGGGGACTGTCTCAGCTGCTCCAGTCAGACGTTCTGACAATGTTGAGAGAAACATAGAGGTGGGAGCCGCTTTTGAGCTCGGAGAGTGGACTAGACTCTCAGCCTCTGAGAAAACAGTTTGCTTGCAGGATTGGAACCTTTTAAATTGTTTAACCCAAACAAAGTCTTGTGGGATAAAATAGAAGCAGTTGCTAGGCAACAAAATTTGGGCATAGCGGATGTACAGGTTCTGGTAGAAAGTCTGGTTCCCTCAAGTAAATTACGTAGAGTTCAGGGAATTGAGTTTGGCCCTAGGGCCCCAGTAACTTGGGGACAATATTGCATGGCTTACAGTGACTATAAAAGACAAGTAAAAGAAATTTTGGGTCGGGGATCCTTTCCCTGGACAAGTGTAACGCAAGTCAAACAAAAACCTGGTGAAAGCCCTTTAGATTATGTTGAGCGTTTCCGAGCAGCTTATGAAAATTACTGTGCTGCCAATGATAATGATGAAGATTATGATTCGGCTATTGTGATTGAATCTGCCACAGGAGGATTGTCCAAAGTATACAGAGAACTGCTTATCAGTGGCTCTGTTCACATTCCAAACTGGGAATGCCTGCTTCAATGGTGTGCTGTATGCTGGAGCCGTTTACAAGCTAATAAGGATCAAAAAATAGGCGAAGTATCTGCTGCTGTGGTTGAAGCTAAAACAAATCTACAAAATAACATAGAATGTTACCAGTGTGGTAGGAAAGGGCATTTGGCTCGTTCATGCCGTAAACATCCGTTAAAATGCCACAAGTGTGGGAAACTTGGCCATAGCCACAAATTTTGTAAACAAAAGAAAGAAAGAAACAAAAAAGAGACTTCCACTCTGTCTGAGAGCTTGTGAAATTGAGAAAGAACAAGAGATAACAATAAGGTCAAAAGATTGTAGTCTTAAGGAATTCCTTTTGAAGGGAAATCTATAATAATAAGTTTTATATTGAATGGACAAATGGTTAATGTAAAATTACAGACAATGAATCCAAAACGTGAGTTAAAAAAATATATAAAAAGTAAGTAGAGAATGAAAATAGGGATGATTGGATGTTCTGAAAGTTTCAATTTATGGAAAAATATTTGAACAGTCTCAAGTATGTTTTTATGTGATGAGCACATCGCTATCACAGGACCTTAAATTTCTAAATGTTTGTTTATGATGGTCAAAGTGACATGAGACTGCCAGTGTCACAGAGACTCGACCTGATCTGAAGTTTGTAATGCCTAAATTCCCTGATATATGGGTCAAAGACAAATATAAAAATAATGTTTATTTGAAAACAAATGTAAATTCTGGCAAAGTCTTAAGTTGGGCCAGAGTTACAAGAAATAGGTAAAGTTTGATGTTAAAAGTTATAAAAATCCTCAGAGTCTCTCTCTCATTCAAAGTCAGCTAAAGGCTGCTATCTGAGCTTGTGTCATAAGTGATAACAAGCTGTTTATAAAAGCACAGTGTCTAAGTTGAAAATCATGGACACAGAGATGTTAAAAGAAACGATTGCCATAAAGAGGGCCATTGGTTGTTAAATGTGTCAAAGTAAAACTCAGTGAGTAGAAAGAGGTCTTTAAAATGGTAATACAGACCTTGAATGATATAAGTGACTATTTTGATGAATTCTTTCTATGACCAGTAACTTTTTGTCTGATCTTTGTCACCACCATGTGCAGGGCCGATGGCTCCGGTTACAGATGTGATAAAACACTACACTGAATGGACAGTGAGAATTAAATTCACTGAGAACAATCTCAGCACGGATATGTTACTGCTGAGACAATGCACAGTCTAAGGATTTTAGTGATTAAATACTGCTGTCATTAACCTGTCTCCATGTTTTAACACTATTAGGCCGTCCAATGGCTCTGGTGGCTCTTGAATGCACTTTCCCTAAGCTCCAGAAAACACCTGATTCTGATGAATAAAACTGTCAAAGATCTGGAATGGGAAAGAGCGGGTACCAGTGTGCACGAGGTGATTTCTCAATGACGGGTAAGATCCTCTTTGGCCATACAGAGGACAACCTAAGGCAGGGGGTTGCCGCCGCCACTGGGCATCTACCCTGGAGGGAGGTGTTTATGTGAGATGGGTATGAGAGTTGAGCGGATGTCTGTGAGGCCAGCAGCATCAAAAGGGGGGAGCTGTCAGAGGTACAGCAGTCTGCCCCAAAAATGTTCCTCTATACCACTCACCAAAAACCGCATTCCTAAGATGGCTTGTTTTTCATTGTGACAAGTCCACAACTATGCCAGGGGACAAGACCCTGAGGAGAAGAAGATGATTGATATAGAGCTGATGGGAATGAGCTTTCAAGAGCCGACTGAGACCATGAGGTGACTGTCCGTAATTTCTGGGGAGAACAGAGTAAAATTTAGTAACATGATGTTGGTTGTTGGCAAGAACTGTATAGAAATTTAGGATTCAGCAGGATGATGAATACCTGAATTCATGAGGCTGTGTGATTTTGAACTAATGTGTTTCCATCATAGTTTTTACTCCTGCAGGTCATTGGACATGGCGGAGAATAATTCGTAGACATGGTGGTGGTTAAAGATAAAGACTGATTTTGAAGAGTCAAGAGACAGATAAGTGCATTCAGCATTTAAACTAAAGATAACCTCAAAAATGGCTACTAGCATAACATTTTAGATGGTGGTAATGGCTTTTATTTGGAAGTTAAAAAAATGTACATTTTAACCTTTATGAATGACCAAGGTTTCCATATAATAATTTAATATTAAATTCTGTCTAAGTTACAGACTTTTGATTCTGTTGAAAAGATTATTAGTGCAGTAAGAGAGAGAGACTGTTTGAGTGGAGGAAAAGGATGGAGCTCTGTCTGTCTGTTATCAGCCTGATAAAGCTTAGACAAAACAATGAGATTAGAACCAAAACAACCCAGCTGACTTTTCTGAAAACAAATTATAGTGAAGAGACATAATTTGAGACTGCATAAGAGTAAAACCTACAGGGAAATGGGAAATTTAAATGTGTTTTTAGAATTAAAACAAAAAGCCAACCTTGACAATGAGCAGGTTCATATTCATGTGTCTAGTGTGTGTGAGGCTGACTGAACTTTATGTTTTGTATGTGTTAGTTTGGGGAAATAATCTGTCCTCAGTGTATATGTCATTAACCTCTGGAATGAGTGTTTTATCATTACAGATGGGTTAAGTGAAATGACAAATTTTGACAAGCCGATATTTCGGATTGAATCTTATGAAAAGACGATACAGAACATGGGACAAGCTTTAAGTGGATTGGATATCCAGCTCGGTCTGCTAATGGTAATTATGACTTTTGTCATGTATGATGTTGATTTTTAATTATTCTCTGGATTAGTATTTTTAAGAACATTTATATAAATTGGAATTATGGAATTAAAGATTGCCGTTCATGGGTTAAAAACCCTTGTCTAAATTCAACTGAGGGTCTAAATTTAAACACTGTCTTCTTTGTTTGATCAGAATGATAAACGTAAATGTTATAAGATTTGACGGCAGAGACAACGTGACACATTGGCTAAGTCACTAGTAAATTATCCAGAGAACCCCCTCAAATTTATGGAAGGCCGGTGGGCAAACAAAGGAGGAGTGAATATAATTGATAAAAGTTTTATTTATTATTGTTTTTTTGTTTGTTTGTTTTGTTTTGTTGTTGTTTTTTTATCCATTAAATGGATGCATGTCATTAGATGTCTAGAGAAATACAATTTATGTAATAAGGGTTGAAGGTGAAAGAAGCTATTAGGCTGTTTGTGTAACCTAGGGATTTGAGAAAAACAATAATTTGGTTTCTGCAAAACAATAGAGATAAGTGGGACTGAGACAGTAACGATAATATATTTTTAGATCTGCAGACTAACAATTTGATGGGATAGAGTGACAAAACTATAAGTAGTTGAAATTATTGTGATGAAAAAAAAAAAAGAGAGAAACTGTTTCAAAAACAGCTTTAAAGAAATTGATAATGTCTTATAGTACAAATTTGTATAATTTATAAGTGTTATGGAAGAAAATCTGTCCGTTTGTGTTTTTGTTTGACATTTTTGGTGCAGTGAGTAATAATGAAAAAGATCCCTGCCAAAGAAGAGGGTTAAGATTTTGGTCATTAAGATTTTGGTCAGCCTATGCAGTTATAATTGACAAGAAACTTGAGTTTAAAACTGACGTTAAAGGAAGTCTTAATTATTTGATTTCAAATGCTGTACTGCTGACATGGACTGAGTACTGTGAAATGTTGTGAAAATTGAGTTTCAGATTAATAATAATTAGGTATTGAGTGTTATTAACAGTCAATGTCATGATAAAGATATCAGTCAAGACAAAGAAATTGTTACTCTAACTAAATTTATATGTTTTGATGATTATGTCATTTTGATGAAAAGTTTTTAACGAAATGTTTTAAAATTCAAAGGTTTATTTTTATTTATATTGTTTATTTTTTTTGTGGGCTATAATGGATCTGTTGTGAAAAGAAATCTTAACAAAAGGATTATTAAGTAAAAGTAACAATTCTATGTTTTATTGAAAATGATAATTGAAATGGTCATGTAAATGTTTTCTTTTATTTCTATTTTTAAAGGTGTTTAAAAAAAGAGATTTAAAAGATGTTCTTCAATTAAGGTGGTACATGCTATGTCTGTAAACTGAACAATGATTTAAGAAACTTATAATACTTAGATGGATTATGATGGTCTTATTTATTTATTTATTTATTTATTTATTGTTGTTTATTTTGAATTAGACCACAATTTTGTTTTTAATATTAAAAATTATCTATAAAGGTATAGTGAAAGGAGTGGATTTATGATCCATCACCTTGTAATATATAATGAATTGGAAATTATATTTTTCTAAAAACCAGTGTATAGATCCTGGTGTTTATGATTACAGGCAATGTCTGTATTTAGTATCTGAGGAGTGACTGAGGGTCTGGCCCATGCCAGGAATGCAGTAACAGTGCTTACTCGTTTAGCCCGGCTTCCAGAGAATAAATATGTATTTGCTTTGTAGTCAAGGAATTTGATGATAAACCAAATCACAAAGATTGATGTAAAGACGACTATGTGTAAGGACTGAAGGTCAATAATGCACTATGTGCTCTGTAGAAAATTCTGTTCTAGTTAAGCCTTTAGAGGGAAAACCTATTGTCTATTTTATACAATTGTAACCTGCCAGGGGAGCATGGGTGAGCAACGTTAAATTTTGAAGCGGCCTAAATTGTTAAGACCAGATGTGGTGTTTAAGACTTCACATTGGCCTTTTAAGGGGGGACTGAAGGGGTGGATTCTGGAATCCACTGCCGCTTCAATATATATCTTTTAAGTTATTAATCAACATTTATATTTCTGTTAAATTATTTGAATGACTTAACAATATATGTTAAAGCATCTGTTTTCGTCTGTACCTCTCACTAAGAGAAAAGAACATGTTATCAGTATGTTTTGGGGAAAGTTTCCTGCTCAGAGCAGAGCTCAGATCAACTTCAGCCTTGAAGAAGCTGTGAATCATGTGTATCTGTGTATGTGCGCTAAGTGTTTGTGCAGGTCCCTTTGTACTGGACAACTGGCATTCTGCTCGAGACCAGCAGACGCCATGTCATGACCCCAAAAGGACATCCGGTACCTAAATCCAGGGTCCCCTCGTCATCACCGTGACGAAGGGAGATATGCTTCTTACTATCTGTCCACGTGTGGAAAATTTCTAATCTTGTCTATTTTTCTCGGCCAATCAGAATCATTCAACCTGAAGTAATGATGTAGTTAGTTGACTCTGTTAGAGTATAATTGTTGTGGAAATGTGAATGTACGCAGAGCGGCCTACGAACTCCTTGTGAGACATGAAGCTGGCTTCTGCTGATGAAACTACAAACTATTCTTCATTAAATTTTTCTTCAATTTATTATTTTTTTAAACTTTGACTCCGGGTCTTTATTTAACATATCTGGTAACAAGGGTCCCTAACACTATTGTAAAAGCGATCATTAAATTCTGTACCACTTTCGGAGTGCCGAAATACGTTCAATCTGATCAAGGTACTAATTTCACGTCCAAAGTGTTCGCCAAAGTAATAAAAAAACTAAACATCAAACATCAAGTATCTAGCACCTACCATCCTCAGTTGCAAGGTGCCCTCGAACATTTTCATCAAACTCTCAAATCCATGTTGCGAACGTTTTGTGTCGAAGAGCAGAAAGATTAGGATGAAGAGATCCCACTCATGTTGTTTGCAATACTTACCACGACTCAAGCGTCCCTCGGGTTCAGTCCTTCTGAATTGATTTTCGGACACACTGTGCGTGGTCCCCTGAAGATTTTACAGGAACAAATTCTTTCTTCCGACCGTTCGTCTTCCATTACAAACGTCCTAGATTACGTTAGCTCTTTTCGTGAACAACTGCATAAACTCTGGAAGCTGGCAAAACGCTCTCTTGATTCAGCACAAGACCAAATGAAAACTCGATATGATCAAAAAGCTGTACAGCGCTGTTTCCAAATTGGAGACAAAGTTCTCGTTTTACTTCCCGTGGCTGGTTCAGTGCTTCGAGCTAAATTTACTGGACCTTATGAGATTAACCCCCAGAGGTCTGAGTGATTCTGGGGCCCTTGAGATGTTTTGACATGCCCTGACATTTGTGCTTATTTCAGCTACTTATATCATACTATTGCCCAACATGTAATTTTGCTGTATTCAGCACAAACTCTGCTACAATAATATGTGAGCAATATAGATATACATGTTTGCATTTTTTTTTTAAATAAAGATTATGCGTGGTTAGTAAGTTTTGGGGAAAAAAATCTCCTTGCAATAAGGCCATAAAACATATTCTGAATAGTTGTTCATAAGACTTTTGAGTTATCAAGCTTGTAGGCTAGAATTTTTACTACGCAATTATGTAAAGATTGGTTATATATTTGGAATTATATTGGTTATATATTTCTTTGTTTCATGCACTACACTACCAGTCAAAAGTTTGTACACATTTTTAATTTTTTGAAAGTCTCTTATGCTTATCATGCTCAATAAAGCTTTTCATTGTCACATCTGTAGAGAAAAAAAAAAAAAAAAAACGTGAGCATGCTGATAACACAATCACTATTGCCATGCATAACAAAGACAGCAGTTTCAGATTCCTAAACAAAACAAAAAACTGTTACCATACATTGCCCAAAGTAAACTGATGGGCAATTAGCGATTATGGGTGCACAATGTATGTTTACATGTTGATGATGGGCCATAGGACAGACAAACTTTATCTATTGATGTTCTGTAGACCATGTGTATGATAAACTAACTAAAACTGGGTGAAATATATTTCAAATATGTTTACAGAATATCACATTACAAGTGTTTACACTTGAGTATATATACAAACATTTGTAAGTGACATTGTATGGCAATATTTTCTGTAAGCTGTCAAAAGCTAGCTAAAATATAGTCTGAAAACTCATGAGTTCTATAGTATCACCACGCACAACAAAGACACCAGTTTCTGTAATGCCATACAGGTACATATACGTTTTGAATTGAGATGATGTATACAGTTATGTCTGTAAAATATACTTACTCTGTATGATTCTCGATCGCACTGAGAACTGACCGAGATCTGCGTGCCCCTGTGCGCGGTGCTGGTGACGGTGATCGTGAAGCAGCCACATTCCTAAACAAAGCAAAAAAAAACTATTAGCATACATTCTCCAAAGTAAACTGATGGGCAATTAGTGATTATGGGTGCACAATGTATGTATATATATATGTGCTGACAATGGGCCATAGGACAGACAAATATCTATTGATTGGCCGTAGGCCGCGAGTACTATCTGTTGATGGGCCATATAGACCGCACGTTTTCAGTGCATTTCAGACATTTACACCTGTATTCACAAACATCTGTATTTTAGTCATATAGGCTGTATTTTAGCACGATAACTAACCGAAACCGATATAAATAAATAGTGTTTAGACACTATCACATTATTTCACCGTAGACTAAAATATATTTGCACTAAATCACATCATATTATAAGCAGATATTCACAAACAAGTTACATTAGGCATAAGACCGTATTTTAGCATAACTAAAACTGGGCGAAATACATTACAAAAAGAGAGGTATTTGTGAGGCAATTTCCCGCAAGCAAGCCAAAACTAGACACAATATAGTATGCAATACGAGTTTTATATTGTCAGAAAAATAATTATAGTAAACAACTTACTCTGAAATTATATCCTTGTCGGGGTCAATTCGCTGTTGGAAATGCAACTGTTCGTCGTCTGAGTTGCAATCCTCCTCAGAGGAAAAGGTGAATTCTTCCTCGCTGTCCAGAATCATCTGAAGAGCCTCTTTGTCGGAGTAGCGTGCCATCCTCAAAACGCGATGAACGGTCAGTGAGTGAATCTGATGTTGACACTTCGTGTTTTGTGGCACTGACCGGGGGCGTGTGCGATGCATATATTACACCTAAACTATTTACCGTGTGAATGGCGCGGGGTGTGGCAGTCTCAGCTCATTACAGATAATGAAGTGAGATGGAAAAGAAGGAACCTCTCCTTGGTTTCAAACGAATTACATAAACTGTGAATATTTATTTTTGATTTGACTTACTTCATTTAAAAGTAGACATTCTAAGCATTATGTAGACATGTCTCTCATGTCTGTGTGACAAGTATTTGCTGAGTTTCAGATCATTTTAAAACGCATTTCAGAATTGACTTCACTGAGAGGCAGACACCAGATCACACATCATGTTTGTTTTCTTTATTTTGCGAAAAGCACAACATTTTGTTTTTTTTGTAAGTGTACACAAATAAAAGTACACACTTAACACTTTAGAATGATGTATAACACTAGTATGCATGATCAAATTTGACGGAGTATTTTGAGTCTCTTTCACACTGATAAGAAAAAAACGGGGTGGTATCGCCGGCGATACCTTCCGACCTCAGAGTGTTAAAGAAAAACTAAGCGACACCGATTATGTAGTTGATACCCCCGATCGTAAGAGAAAGTCAAGAGTTTGTCACATTAATATGTTGAAGGTATATGTGACCCGTTCTAGCTCTGAGGCTAAGATCCCCGTTGTCACTGTCGCCCCAGTGAATGTACCACTGTCAGATTACTCGCCTGAAATAGACGGTTTGAAGATGAATAGTGCCACATTCTCAACTGCTCGTTTACCCAACTCAGAGACTCTGTCAAACTTCTCAGCAAAATTGTCACACCTGTCTACATCTGCCCAGGCTGACATACAAAAGTTGGTTAAAAGATATCCAACTTTGTTCAGTGACTATCTTACCACTACACACGTGATAAAACACGATATTGATGTTGGTTCACATACACCTGTTAAACAAAACACTTATCGTGTTAATCCACTTAAGAGAGACCCGATGAGGAAGGAAACTCAGTATTTACTTGAACATAACTTGGCAGTCCCTAGTTCCAGTCCATGGTGCTCACCATGTCTTCTTGTCCCCAAGCCAGACGGTACTTTGAGGTTCTGTACAGATTACAGAAAAGTTAATGCGTTAACTAAGGCTGATTCATTTCCACTTCCACGCATGGAAGACTGTGTAGACCGTGTGGGTAATGCTAAATTCGTAACAAAACTTGATCTACTAAAAGGTTATTGGCAAGTGCCGCTCACAGAGCGGGCATCCGAAATCTCTGCCTTAGCCACCCCTGAAACGTTCCTACAATACCGGGTTATGCCTTTTGTCCTTCGAAACGCTGGAGCTACATTTCAACGTTTAATGTCCATTGTGTTATCCAACGTGTCAAATTGTGAGGCATATTTAGATGATGTTGTGTGTTATGCTAACACTTGGGAAGATCATCTGAAAACTTTAGAGAAAGTCTTTAAACATCTCAGAGATGCTAATCTTGCCTTGAATCTAGCAAAGTGTGAATTTGGATGTGCTACAGTCACATACTTGGGTAAAGAAGTCGGTAGTGGTCATGTTCGCCCCCTGAACTCAAAAATTCAGGCTATCCTTGACTTTCCAGTCCCTAAGACGAGAAGAGAGCTCCGTCGATTTTTGGGAATGACCGGTTACTATCGATGTTTTTGTAAAAATGTTTCCGATGTTGCTAGCCCTCTCACAGGCTTACTGTGTAAAGCAGTCTCGTTCAGGTGGACTTCTGACTGTCAATCTGCTTTTGACGCTCTGAAAACTCTGCTCTGTAGCACTCCTGTACTCGTTGCACCCAATTTTGAAAGGCCGTTTCTGTTAGAAGTTGATGCTAGTGGTACTGGTGTTGGCGCTGTTTTATTGCAGACTGGTATGGATGGTTTGAATCATCCCATCAGCTTCTTTTCAAAAATCCTGAAGCATCAAATGAACTACAGCACCATAGAGAAAGAGGCCCTAGCCTTGATTCTTGCCTTACAGCACTTTGAAGTGTATATTGGTTCGTGTGTACAACCTGTTACCATCTTCACTGATCATAACCCTCTTACATTCCTTCAACAAATGTCTAATGCCAATCATCGTTTAATGCGATGGTCTTTGATCTGTCAAAGTTACAATCTGATAATGGGTCATAAAAAAGGTATTGAAAATGTCATTGCTGACTCACTGTCCCGTGTCAACCAGTAAAACATTACATGTTTTATTTTATGGAGGGGGGTGTTAAGACCCTAAGGTATTTTGTTTGTTTTCATCTGTCATTGTCTGTGTATACTCTTTCTGTATGTATAGTCGTGTCTGTGTTCCAGGTGGGCGTGGTTTCCACTTACCGGTTGGGAAACACTGATTGGTCCAGCTAAGCACCTGACCAGTACTTAAGGACCGCCCCAAACACTCAGCCTTTACCTCGTGCCTCGTTGACTTTGTGCTATATCGCCATCGTTCTTCGCTTCCATTGATTATACTGTTCGTTTCGTCATTGTTTGTTTGAGAGTGTCGTGCCAGAGAGGTTGTGAGTGTTTGTTTATTGTTACTATTTCTGATTACCCAGTTTATTTGATCTCTGCCTGTTTGACTACGCTTATTGAATTCTGAATCTGACTTGTTTGCCTAGAACCCTGTATATACTACTGTAAAAACTATTGTAAATATTACTTTCACTTTAAGGGAAGTAGGGGGTTTGACGCCAATTTATTTGTATATTATTTTCACTTTGTTTATGGTTAAGGGAGGTAGGTAAGTTAAGTTGTATTTTGTTTTCTTTATTTTTGTGGTAAGGTAATTTAGTTTGTAAAAGATTGTTTTGTTTGTTATTTTGGCCGTGTCTGCCCCTGATGTTGAAACCCTTACTTATTTTCATTGTAAATAAACTTTGTATTGATTTTGATATCTCTCTGGTATTGAGACTCGCTTCCTTTCTGTTACGGCTGACCCCTAGCGGTCGTAACATTACATTAGATGCGCTCTCCCACTAACATCAGTTTGAAGTGTTCCCTCTAAAATTTCAAACGGCTTGACCCCGCCCCGCCTCTGCTTCAATTTCATTGGTTGAATCTGTAAACCAATAATTTTCCTTTCTGCCCTTAGAACATGTTTGAGTAAGTAAAACTCCTATCTGCCTTTACTGCAGTATTGTATGTGTTCTCTTATTAGCATTTGTTAAATGCTTTAATCCTTCCAACTCAGAATGTCATGTCTCGTTTGTGCTTCAGCGGTGTGGTGTCAGTGCTTGAACTGTTTCTGGCAGAGGTGACGTACCCTTTAGGGATTCCTCCTGAAGAGCATGTTTGATGTTGTAGTGTATGAAATGTTGGCATTTTACCTGTAAGCCTTTTCTCACCCTGTCTTTAAAGTTTCAAGGTAAAAGAACCATAAGTAGAAAAGAGAGAGAGAGCTGTCAGAAAGATACGAGATAAACTATAATCAATCACAACCACTAACCGTCTTGTCCGTAGCAGCCAAGGTTGGCTCATAAAATACAGGTTTCATAGCCACAGACAGCGAGCATCTGTGATTCCTTTACATTTTGTTCTCCATAAATATAAATTTTACTGGTGAATTCATGCATTAGGACATCAGTCTTTTATTTACACACTTCACTTCAAGGCATCGTCAAAAAAAAGTATACGCACAGACAAGTATACACATGTTCAGCTTATCTAAAAATACAGAGCAGAGAAAAGTTCCATTAGGAAAAATAAACACGTCAGATTTGTACTTGACTCAACACGTACAACAAAGTAATATTTTTCTTTTTAAAAAATCCCAGAGTTGTCAAGGCTGTTGGAAAGAGTGTCCGTGCGTGTGCGTGCGTGTGTGCGTGTGTGAGATTATCTCTGTCAGTTCTTTTATCTCAAAGCCCACAATGCTTCTCTAAACAGTTTACCAAACAGACAGGACTGATCCGAGTGAAGGCATGACAGAAAATTCCCTGCAAACTCTTTTAATATGGGATAAATCTCTCATTTTACATGACATAAAACCTTTTTGTAATCTTTTTCTGTTCCTTTATTTTTGTACTCTCACTCATAAGGGGGCTGGGTATGAATTTAGATTTTCTTGTTAAGATCAGCTTGTTTGCGGCTCAGTGATTTCACTGGTGGAGGAAATGAGAATGAGCTCGACTGAGAGATGACAGGACAGACATTGGCATAAACACAGACACCCAAGAAGGAAAACAAGAAGGACGAGAAACAATTACATGCAGTGAGCGATCCAGCAGGGAGCCATCAGGACGGACAGATGGACAGACAAGCAGGCAGGTGAAATGCACAGTTTAAAAAAGGGCAGAAATACGAGGGCCTGCTCTGACAGGAAAGAGTAATTGTCTTGGAAAAAGAGAGTAAAAAGCTGGGGGAACCACATGAGAAGACGGGATAGAATGGAAAGAGAAAGCGTTTCTGTAATTCAGAGATGAGATCAGACCCCTGGACCTTAAGCACACACATGGACACACACACACCTGGAAACCTCACTCAACCTGACGAAGAGTTTTAAGCTCACAGCTCTGAGACTGGACACACGCCAAGCTCATTACAAACAGAGCCCCCTCCACCAGCTCCCATCTCTCTCCCTCTCTTGTCTCTCTCTATCTGCTTTTAACAGTTTACACCCCCTCTCTGCAGGAGGAACCTTTGGCCTCCACCACGATGAGTTCTGTAATGGATAAAGCGGGGCTTACACACACACTCACACACACACACACACACACACACACACACACACACACACACACACACACACACACACACACACACACACAATCTTGGTTCCAATGAAACCAAAGGGAATCATGGTCCTATAATACTGCTGGATGTCCCCATGTCCCTGAAGCCCTGATGGACGTAAAGTGTAAGCACAGACAGACAGACAGGCAGATAAAGGAGCACACGGAATGACACCCTATCCCATAATGCAATGCATTAAACCTGACCTTTACTGATTTTTTTTCTGGCATATAAAAACGATATTTTCATTTAGTAGAGTACTAAATTAAATAAACTACATGAACAAATGTTGGTAGATGAAAAACTAACACTTGAATCAAATACCAATGTGTCCATGTTGGCCTGGATCTAAATATCTGTACATCCTTTTATAGCCAACAAAAATGATTCATGTTGTGCCAACACTAACGAATTACGTCAACTTTCATTTTACAAATTTAAACTGATTGAAACCAATAAAATTAAGTTGTGACAAGTTCAAGTATTGTGTTGCATTAGCACATTTTAATTAAGCAAATTGAACAAGATAGATAGATAGACAGACATAGGCAGATTTGGAAAACAGTAGGTAGTATGCATCATAAATTGCACAGTAAGCAGTACACTGGTATTCCTCTCTGAACAGCTTAAATCTGTTATAAACTGCAGGCTTGTTCATCTTTATCATAATATAAACTGTGTCTTATGTCTCTGCAGCTCTGACTGCTGTTAATGACATAATGATAGCGAAGGAAAGTGAAGGGTTGTTTCTTCTGTGTATACTCTCAAAGAGTGATAATCTCCACCCCCTGCTGTCTTTTCCACACAAATTTGTGTACACACACTTAGTATTGCTCATTCATGATGTGCTGTGAGAGTGCACCATTTCATCTGCTTTCTCTTTTGACATCCATTTAAACATCACTTGCCAAATGGAAAACACAGACAGACTCAAAAAATATAATCACACACACACACACACACACACACACACACACACACACACACACAAACATCTTTTCATTCATAGCACCATCTCAGACAGCACAGCAGAACAATAGTGTATAGTATCTGAGGCCACAAGAAGCCTCCTGGATTAGAAGCAATATTTGAAGAATAAAAAAACTCGGGAGTCTTTAAAATAGCTCTGTCTGTTAAAGAAAAGAGCAGCATAAAAAAAAAGAGGAGGAAGAGAGAAGGGGTTAGAGAATAACTTTGTTTCAAATGTACAAACCAACAGCACGACTGCAATATTGTTTTTAAACAGAAGTTCTGTCATGACACATCTTGGGATATTGGTGTGATAATTGAGATTGGCATGATAATGGATATGACAATGTTAATGTATTTGATCTTGGTGGAATAGATCTGCTACGCTGCTGCAGAGCAAGTACCGAGACTTGCTACTGCCAATACATTCAGACATTGCTGTGAGCATGTAAATTTTTCAAGTATCTGTACTTTACTCGAGTATTTTTATTTTTATTAACTTTTACTTTTACTTCACTACATTCCAAAGCATAAGATCATACTTTTTCTCCACTACATTTCATAAAACATATCGTTACTCATTATTTTAAAATCACATGCTCAGAGATGCAAAAGTGGTGTCCGATTCATGCACAAACTGATTCTTTTCAATCATCCTGTTATATCGGTTCACAAATCACATCAACAATTCATCCGCGAATTGGACTGATCATAATGCAGCTGTTCTCGAGTCAACAAATTAAAGGGGCCGCACCCTGAATCGGTGCATAGTTAATAATGCCAAAAATAGGCAGTTAAAAAAATTAATTAAAAAAAAATCTATGGGGTATTTTGAGCTGAAACTTCACAGACACATTCAGGGGACACCTTAGACTTATATTACATCTTGTAAAAACTGGTTTTAGGGCACCTTTAAATTAATTGAATTAAATATTTTAAATAGACTGCAGCAATTAATATTTTGTGTTCCTAGTAAATAATTAAACATTTTGTGTAGTTGTCTATTCAGAATCATGGGAGAATCATGATTTCTATTTGAAAAAAAAAAAATAAAAAATCTTGATTCTCATTTTATCCAGAATCGTGCAACTCTAACACAAATAAAAATAACACATGCACGTTCATATATTCCAGCTGCTGTAACAATTTTACAATGTTATGTATTTAGCCCTATATGTTTTTACATTGTTTGTCAACATACATTACACATTATGTATCTGCATCCACTAATCTTCCATCCATACTGACTATTGCTGGCTATTTGATAATTCATAATCATTCATAATTATTTTGATCAATAGGATTATATAAAATAGATAAAATGAAATAAAATTATATAAGTGGCCTATATATAAAATTACAAAAATAAAAATTCATCAATCAGTACTTTTTTACTTAAGTACATAAAAAATCAAGTACTTTTGTACTTTCACTCAAGTAACATTGAAAAGGAGCACTAAATACTTTCACTTGAGTAATATTTTATTATAAGTATCTACAGTTTTACTCAAGTACTTGATTTGTGTACTTCGTCCACCACTGATGAATTAACCCCATAGCAGATCTATACAGGTGGATCCAGGGAAGGAGGAGGGTTCTGAAAGCACGCTGCAGACTACTAACAGCAAACAATGCCAAATATTTGAATGTCTGAGCAGCAAGCTCATTGGCCGCTGATGCAACAGCAGAGCAAGTACCAAGACTTGCTACTGTCAATACATTCACAGACATTGCTGTGAGCATGTAAGACATGCTGTGCTGCACATGTAACATACATGAATTTACCCTGTAGCAGATCTACACAGGTGGAGCTGGGGAAGGAGAAGGGTTCTGAAGGCACGCTGCCTACGGCGGCCGGGAAGTGCAAAACAACATTACAAAGTGTGAAACACTTTTACGAAGCTCGAGACAAATTTACATTTTGGAAAACATTTTTACCTATAATAAAACACAATTACATGAGAAAAACACTTTTACCAAGGATGAAACAAATTTACATTTTAGAAAACAAATTAACAAGACGCAAAACACTTTTACCAGTCCCGAAACAAATTTACAATGACAGATTCTTAACGGAAAGGGAATGTACCATACACCGGAAGTGACGCGGTGAAAGGTGTTGTTGTTGTTGGTGAGCGCGGTAAATTCGTGTTGTGGTTGTGGAGTAAATGGCGTAAATAAAGTTTATGGTGACCGAACATGGACTGCAGCCGAGGGATGTTTTGTGGCAAACACATGAGCAGCTTAGCGCAGTTTTGCTTTACGTGTGGTCGGTGTTTGGAGTTTCTAAAGGACGCGGGCCAGACGGAAACACAGGGGACGTCTCGACAGCCGGACAGTGCTAAGCAAAGTAAGCTGTTATTTGTTCTTTTTAGTGTAGCAAAACGCTAGCTATCTGAGGCCATGTGAATAAAAATCAGTAATGCTAATAATGATTTTTTAAGCGGCTTATAATTTTCAGTTTTGAAACGGAACTTTGTCCATTTCAGCAGAACAACCATGCCCATCATACAAACAGTTCATGGAGTACAGAAGCTCGAAGTCAGAAGAACGGCAGTCTTTTAACTATGGGCCAAAAGGAAGATTTAAGCCTAAAGAAAGAAAACACATCCAGGTAAGTTGTACTGACCGTCCTATACAATTTTGCAATGCTCTATATGTATTTGTGTGTATATTTATTTTACATATGTATAGATTAATTATATATCTTTGTTATTTTACTAGATAAATGTAGGATTGATGAGGCCACATGAAACTGATGGAACCGATTTAAAACCTCCTAAGAGGGAAAACACTCCCGTTATTTACAGACCCGGAGGTAGCAGCACCTGATCTACTGAAACAATTTGGTGAAGAATTCACTCTGATGAACTTGAAACAGAAAATACCATATGTGTAATGTGATTTGTAACAAAATAATCTTTTTTTTATAAATCTATCTGTTCCCTCTACTACTACCTTTTACTCAAAACTACATTATAGCCTTTATCATGGAGCTAATCATTTTTATGTTTTATCATGTTTCAGAGATGCACCAGGACATTCATCAACAATTCAGCCAGGACAGGTAATAAGGCAGACTGGAACCATGACATTTCTTGCTTTCAGTGTTGTTGTTTCAGACATTTGAATCTTTTTTTCAGATAGTAATATCTGATGCTGAGGATCTGGATCCACCTGGAAAAAAAAACAGAAAAAACTTCTTGCTACAGGTAAATAATAATAATAATAATAATAATAATAATAAATCATAATGACTGACATCATTTAAATTTATTTAACTGATTACATGGGGAGGACATTTTTGTTTGTAAGATATTTTAACATGGAAATTATAATTTCCCAACAGTAAATACACAGACCTGTATTCACCAAATGTTGAGCAAGAGGACGAAGAGCCGGTTGCTGTCAATGTGAAGATAAACTCTACTACTTGCCACACAGGTGATACATAGGTAATAAACAGATAAAAGTATTTAGTCTAACGTTTTAGCTTAAATGAAAAGAAATGCTTATGTTTTCTATTTAACATAGGTTTGGCTCCAGAGACTGTGGATTTCAAATTGAACAGACTGAACTGGATGCCCTTCCTGAAGCTAGCCTGTCAATGACTCCTTGTGGGGACCTAAACATGCAGGAGTACTTGGACTTTGCCATGGAACACAATCAGTTACTGAAGCCAGAGAACTGGGAGTCTGCATCAGAACTGTACATGAAACTAAAAGAAATGGCTCAGCTATGAAATGATCAAAAAGGGAGGGGTTTTTGTAGTGGGGGAATACTGCTGTCTGTCTGAACACAATGAATCGGTCACCCACACCTTCATTGTTTTTAAGTGTGAAGTAATTATTACTATTTGATTAAGTATTTATTAAATTTTTGTAGTATAGAAAACAAAACTTCTTGAACTACTTGTTTCTTTATTTAAAACAGTGATTCACAAAGGGATCCCAGTTTAAGAGTCACAAATCTAAAACATTTTCAAAATGTTAATGGTGAGAAAAAAAAAAAAAAAAACGCTCACATACTGTTACATTATAAAAACAATTTTGGTAACTGCACTTTAAAGTGAACCTTTAACAACAACAATGTTTTCAGAGTCTTAACTCTAGGGGTCATCCATCATTTAGCTTAAAAACAGCCAAATCCTGGACTATTTTAAATTCCAAAGTCCATTTGTGACTTAAAGTGTATGAGTCTAGGAGTGGTAATTTCAAGGAGTTTGTTCATGTATTTGCCATTGGGAACGCGGTAATCCAGGAACTCTATTTGTGGCAGTGGTTCCAAGCCAGATGGGGGAAGTGAAGACAGCCCAGTAGCAAACATCAAAACATCTTCCACAGACACAGCAGCCTGGCCTTCTGCAAAGAAAAACAATTCAGATACATAGTTAGGGGTTCAAGCTCGAAGAGCTGAAACCCTATTGTAATTGTACCGATTTTTATTACAGTGAAAAAACAGGAGTGATATAGTCAAAAGCTGTCATATTACATTGCTGTGAGTTGGAAATTCTTCACATTGACAGCAACCGGCTCTTCATCCTCTTGCTCAACATTTGGTGAATACAGGTCTGTGTATTTACTGTTGGAAAATTATCATTTCCATGTTAAAACATCTTACAAACAAAAATGTCCTCCCCATGTAATCAGTTAAATAAATTTAAATGATGTCAGTCATTATGATTTTTTTTATTATTATTATTTACCTGTAGCAAGAAGTTTTTTCTGGATTTTTTTTTTTTTTCAGGTGGATCCAGATCCTCAGCATCAGATATTACTATCTGAAAAAAAGATTCAAATGTCTGAAACAACAACACTGGAAGCAAGAAATGTCATGGTTCCAGTCTGCCTTATTACCTGTCCTGGCTGAATTGTTGATGAATGTCCTGGTGCATCTCTGAAACATGATAAAACATAAAAATGATTAGCTCCATGATAAAGGCTATAATGTAGTTTTGAGTAAAAGGTAGTAGTAGATGGAACAGAAAGATTTATAAAAAAAGATTATTTTGTTATCATTAATTATCATTTCCATGTTAAAACATCTTACAAACAAAAATGTCCTCCCCATGTAATCAGTTAAATAAATTTAAATGATGTCAGTCATTATGATTTTTTTTTTATTATTATTATTTACCTGTAGCAAGAAGTTTTTTCTGGATTTTTTTTTTTTCAGGTGGATCCAGATCCTCAGCATCAGATATTACCATCTGAAAAAAAGATTCAAATGTCTGAAACAACAACACTGAAAGCAAGAAATGTAATGGTTCCAGTCTGCCTTATTACCTGTCCTGGCTGAATTGTTGATGAATGTCCTGGTGCATCTCTGAAACATGATAAAACATAAAAATGATTAGCTCCATGATAAAGGCTATAATGTAGTTTTGAGTAAAAGGTAGTAGTAGATGGAACAGAAAGATTTATAAAAAAAAGATTATTTTGTTATAAATCACATTACACATATGGTGCTTTCTGTTTCAAATTCATCAGAGTGAATTCTTCACCGAATTGTTTCAGTAGATCAGGTGCTGCTACCTCCGGGTCTGTAAATAACGGGAATGTTTTCCCACTTAGAGGTTTTAAATCGGTTCCATCAGTTTCATGTGGCCTCATCAATCCTACATTTATCTAGTAAAATAACAAAGATATATAATTAATGTATACATATGTAAAATAAATATACACACAAATACATATAGAGCATTGCAAAATTGTATAGGACGGTCAGTACAACTTACCTGGATGTGTTTTCTTTCTTTAGGCTTAAATCTTCCTTTTGGCCCATAGTTAAAAGATTGCCGTTCTTCTGACTTCGAGCTTCTGTACTCCATGAACTGTTTGTATGATGGGCATGGTTGTTCTGCTGAAATGGACAAAGTTCTGTTTCAAAACTGAAAATTATAAGCCGCTTAAAAAATCATTATTAGCATTACTGATTTTTATTCACATGGCCTCAGATAGCTAGCGTTTTGCTACACTAAAAAGAACAAATAACAGCTTACTTTGCTTAGCACTGTCTGGCTGTCAAGACGTCCCCTGTGTTTCCGTCTGGTCCGCGTCCTTTAGAAACTCCAAACACCGACCACACGTAAAGCAAAACCGTGTTAAGCTGCTCATGTGTTTGCCACAAAACATCCCTCGGCCGCAGTCCATGTTCGGTCACCATAAACTTTATTTAAGCCATTTACTCCACAACCACAACACGAATTTACCGCGCTCACCAACAACAACAACACCTTTCACCGCGTCACTTCCGGTGTATGGTACATTCCCTTTCCGTTAAGAATCTGTCATTGTAAATTTGTTTCGGGACTGGTAAAAGTGTTTTGCGTCTTGTTAATTTGTTTTCTAAAATGTAAATTTGTTTCGTCCTTGGTAAAAGTGTTTTTCTCATGTAATTGTGTTTTATTATAGGTAAAAATGTTTTCCAAAATGTAAATTTGTCTCGAGCTTCGTAAAAGTGTTTCACACTTTGTAATGTTGTTTTGCACTTCCCGGCCACCGTACGCTGCAGACTGCTAACAGCTAACAGCTAACAATGCCAGATATTTGAATGTTTGAGCAGCAAGCTCATTGGCCGTTGATGCAACAGCAACCAATCAGCTGTGCTGTGTAGTTAATGATGAGATCGCCACCAAATAAGTTAAAGACCCATCAGCCTGCATCGTCAGAGTTTCTAGACAGAACTAGGTAATTAATACCCAGTAACTTACACGTCCGTTCAAAATGTTGTGGTTAGTAATTAAAATCTCTTATGCTCACCAAGGCTGCATTTATTTGTCTAAAAAATACAGTAAGTTTATTTAAGTTTTATTTAAACAGTTTATTTATTCCTGTGATGTCAAAGCTGAAATTTCAGCAGCCATTACTCCAGTCCTCAGTGTCACATGATCCTTCAGAAATCATTCTAATATGCTGATTTGAGGCTCAAAGCATTTAATATTATTATTATCATAAGTTGAAAAAAGATATGCTGCTTAATACTTTTATAGAAACTGTGATAAATACTTTGATGAATATAAAGTTCAAAAGAACAGCATTTATTTGAAATAGAAAACGTTTGAAAAATTATAAATATATTTACATGCATCCTTGCTGAAATAAATTACTAATTTCTTTAGAAAATATAGCGTCTCTGAACCAATCAGACACACAATTATTTATTATAGTTAATGAATAATCCATCAAAACCCCTCTCCCAAAAAGCAAACTATTGCCTTGTCCAAATACCCACACTTGCAGTCTTGGCCACTTGAGAGCGTGTGCACACAACAGGAAGTAAGTGCGCAAGACTGTCCCATGTCCATGTCTTAAAAATGCCAATGTGCATTGCCCTTAACGCACACTAAACCCACACTATCTCGAATACCTCTTCGGAGCGGTATTTGAGGCTAAGCGTATCCCAACATGCATTATGTTCGGGAACTCACGTGCCCTGAAATCAGAGATGGTCCTCACTGCAGCACATGACGTTCAGGGGGCGGGGTCTAGATCCAACTCCTCCCACTTTATCCCTAAACCTACCTGTCTCTGCCCCCTGGATCTAAATCTACCCATCTCCACCCCCTGGATCTGGATCCAACTTCTTCCACTTTACACATCCCTTAACCTACCCATCTCCGCCCCCTGGATTGGCGAGAGGACTCTCCCAACAGAAACAGTCAGAATAACATTGCAAGTCTGTAATTTTTCAACCCAGAATAAGAAACGCAACACCATCACTGAACTGCCAACTGCCATCAAGACTTTCTCCTAAGACTTCATCCAGATGCTCATTCAACAGCTAAGGCACTGCAAGTATCATACATTTAACTAATTAAACAGATATTTAGTATAAGTTGTAGGCCCCTTTCTTAACAAGGTGCTTGACCTAAGAAAACGTCTCAGGTTACAGATGTAACCCTGGTTCCCTGAGTAGGGAACG
Organism: Megalobrama amblycephala; assembly: GCF_018812025.1. Lineage (NCBI taxonomy): Eukaryota > Metazoa > Chordata > Actinopteri > Cypriniformes > Xenocyprididae > Megalobrama > Megalobrama amblycephala. The sequence continues at coordinate 9,418,541 of NC_063048.1, read as the reverse complement.
AGACGCTGCGTGATAACACATTGGGAACCTTCTGCGTGATGTCGTCACTGAAGCACTCATGTATCTAGCCAATCGCGTAGCGAGACGTCAGAGACGGGTGACGTCACGGACCAGGAAATTATAAAGCACACGCAGATGCAGAGCATGCTAGCTTCTAAGTAAGTCTGAAGCAAGCACTCGCAAGTGTGCAGGGGTACGGCAAGAGACGCAGCGTCTCGTTCCCTACTCAGGGAACCAGGGTTACATCTGTAACCTGAGACGTTCCCTCTCGTGGGAATTATTGACGCTGCGTGATAACGCATTGGGAACGCAATCCCAACTGAGCCGTAGCTCAAACACTTGTCAAAGTTATCTTGACAAAACAGAGGACCCCGGAGTGGAGCCGATATCAAGGTTATAATACTTAATAAATGTGTGCTAGCATGACCATCCAGCTGCATCACATATATCACCCATGGAAACTCCTGACATCAAAGCTTTTGATGCCGCCATACCCCTAGTCGAATGGGCGCGAACATTCAAAGGAGAAGGCAGTCCGGCCGCTTCATAGGCAAGTGAGATGGCCTCGACCACCCACTTGCTCATTCTCTGTTTTGATGCTGGGCCCCCTTTTTTAGGGGACCCATAACAGACAAACAATTGATCTGGCTTACGCCACAGGGCAGCTCTGTGGACATAAGCATCCAAAGCCCTTACTGGGCACAACAGATTCAATTTTTCCTGATCCGCAGATTCAAATGGAGGAGGATAGAAGGACTGAAGCACAATGGGGCCTGGGACATTGGTAGGGACCTTTGGGACATAACCCGGTCTAGGATACAGGAATGCTTTCACCATTCCTGGAGCAAATTCAAGAAAAGAAGGAGCAACAGAGAGTGCTTGTAAGTCTCCTATCCGCTTCAGAGAAGTGATAGCCAATAAAAGAATCGTTTTAAGAGTGAGGAATCTCTCAGGAACCTCCTCTAGTGGTTCAAAGGGAGCCTCAGCTAACCCCTGTAAGACCACAGCCAAATCCCAGGTCGGAACCCTTGTGCGCACTGGAGGCCTCAACCTCAGTGTGCCACGAAGGAAGCGTGTGACGAGGGGGTCTCGACCTACCGAGATATTCCCCTCAAGAGGAGCATGATATGCTGAAATTGCTGCAACGTAAACCTTTAAGGTTGAGTGAGATAGACCCTCCGAGAATTTTTCCTGGAGGAATTTTAGCACACAGCTAATGGAAGAAAGGACAGGGTCCGTATTATTATGTCTACACCAGGTAGAAAACAAATTCCATTTGTAGGCATACAACTTCCTTGTGGCGGGAGCTCTGGAATTAAGAATGGTCTCCACAACCTCGGTTGGGAGACCAGCATCTACGAACCTGGCCCCCTCAGAGGCCAAGCCCATAGTTTCAGTCGTTCTGGGCGGGGATGTATAATCATGCTGCCCGCTTGAGACAGGAGGTCCTGTCTGAGAGGAAGCTCCATTGGGGAGCCGTTGAGTAATGACACTAGGTCTGAAAACCATATCCTGGTTGGCCAGAATGGGGCTACCAGTATTAGATTAGCCCCTTCTCGGCGTACTTTTTCCAGAACTCCCGGGAGCAGGGCGATCAGGGGAAATGCATACAGGCGCAGCCTCGGCCACGTCTGTACCATAGCATCCAGACCCAGAGGTGCTGGATGTGTTAGGGAGTACCAGAGCGGACACTGGGTTGACTCTCCCGAAGCAAACAGGTCGACTTCCGCTCGACCGAAATTTTTCCATAGGAGATCCACCACTTCTGGGTGGAGTCTCCACTCCCTGGGCCTTGGCCCCTGCCTCGACAGGGCATCTGCTCCCACATTTTGATGTCCCGGGATGTAAGCTGCCCTCAGCAAGAGCAGCTTCCCTTGAGACCACAGGAGGATCTGACGGGCCAAGTAATATAGTCGGCGAGACCGCAGACCCCCCTGATGATTTATATATGCAACCACTGCAGTGTTGTCCGTATGAACCAACACATGGTAACCTCTCAGGTCTGGGAGAAAGTGTTTTAGAGCTAGGAACACTGCCATCATCTCTAGCCGATTTATGTGCCAAGAGAGCTGATGGTCTTCACATAGACCCTGAGCTGAGCGACCACTCATGATCGCTCCCCAGCCCGTGAGGGAGGCGTCCGTCGTAAGCATTACACGACGAACAGTGGCCCCCAACACGGGTCCCTGGGACAGGAACCGGGGGTCTTTCCACATGGTCAGAGAACGAAGACATCGTTTTGAGACTTTGATCATGCGGAAGGGATTTCCCCTCGGGGAGAACCCCCTGGTCCTGAGCCACCACTGTAGGGGTCTCATGTGCAGAAGGCCAAAAGGTATTACGTTGGACGCAGCTGCCATCAGATCCAGCAGTTTCTGGAACTGTTTTACAGTGAGTGACTGGCCTAACTTCACCCCTTTCATAGCCATAAGAATGGCACTCACCCGAGCGGGAGACAAATGTGCCCGCATCGTGGTGGAGTCCCACACTACACCCAGATAATTGGTGGATTGAGATGGAACTAGCACACTCTTTTTGGCATTGAGCCTCAGCCCAAGCCTCTTCATATGGGACAGAACAACATCTCGATGTTGAACTGCTAGTTGCTCTGACTGAGCTAGAATCAACCAATCGTCGATATAATTCAGTATGCGAATGCCCTGGATCCTCAATGGAGCCAGAGCTGCGTCCACGCATTTCGTGAATGTGCGGGGTGATAATGATAGGCCAAACGGAAGAACCCTGTACTGGTAAGCTTCGCCCCCGAAAGCAAACCAGAGGAACTTCCTGTGAGAAGGATGGATGGACACATGAAAGTACGCATCTTTCAGGTCTATTGCCACAAACCAGTCCTCGGATCTGATCTGTGGTATAATCTGTTTGAGTGTCAGCATCTTGAACTTGAGCTTTTGTATTGAGCGATTTAGCACACGTAAATCTATGATAGGTCGTAGACCTCCATCCTTCTTTGGAACAATGAAATAACGGCTGTAAAACCCTGACTGATTGCTGGGAGGAGGGACCCTTTCTATAGCTCCTTTTCGCAAAAGTGTCGTAACTTCTTGTTCCATAACCAGAGACTGCTCGGGGGTTACCACTGTGGGAAGAACTCCATTAAATCTGGGCGGGCGAGACCCGAATTGAATCTTGTAACCCTCTTTTATAGTGAGCAGCACCCATTTCGATATATTCGGGAGAAGTTTCCATTCTGCCAGAAAATCTACTAAGGGAACCAGTCTCTCGAGACTGGCCTCTGGTGTTTCTTGAGCACTCGATTCGACGCTCTGAAGCGGCGCACCGGCAGAGGACAATCGAATCAAGTGGCCGGCCCTCCTCGGAGGGTCGGTGGAGACCGCTGCGCTCTGACGCACACTGGGTGGCAGGGTTGGCATAACGAACCCCTGAGGGCGCCGAAGGGGAGCGGCTGTTAGATATATTTTTCGCCGGCTCCCTTCGGAGGGGGCCGCCCTCATCGGTTCCTGACCCACAGACGTCAGGACCGCTTCGAAGCCTTCCGGGCCAGGATAACGGCGCGTCCATAAGGGAGGCTTTGTCACGCTCCCTTATGTCCGAGAGTTTCAGCCACAAGTGCCTCTCCATAGCCACCAATGCTGCCATAGAGTGGCCGATTTCTTTTGCTGTCTCTTTGGTGGCACGGAGAGCCAGGTCAGTTGCCATCCTGATTTCCTGGATGCACTCATACGTGGCCTCCCCGCTATTTTCCACTTTCCCCAGCAGGTCAGCTTGATATGCTTGTAGGAGCGACATGGTGTGTAAACATGCCGCCGCCTGACCGGCTGCCGCGTAAGCCTTGCCCACCAAGCTTGATGTGGTCTTTAGTGGCTTGGTGGGCAACGTCTGGGTTTTCAGCGACGATGCGGACTCAGGGGAGAGATAGTAAATCAATGTCAAGTCAAGTCATCTTCATTTATATAGCGCTTTTTACAATACAGATTGTTTCAAAGCAGCTTCACAGTGATAATACAAAAATTAATGGAGAGAGATTGTTTTGGCTTTAACACTCTGAGGTCTGAAGGTATCGCCGGCGATACCACCGTGGTTTTTTATTATCAGTGTGAAAGAGACTCAAAATACTCCGTCAATGTTGCACATACAATTAAGAGTTATACACCATTTTAATCTGTGGAATATCTTCTTTCATTTGTGTACACTCAGAGTAAAAACAAAATGTTGTGCTCTTTGTAAAATAAAGAAAACTAACATGATGCGTGATCTCTCGTCTCCCTCTGAACGAAGTCCAATCTGATAGTTCTTAGAAAATGAACTGTAACTTAGTGAATACTAATGACAAAAAAATTACACTTATGTCTTAAAAAAACATTAAGATGTCAGGTTTTAAAACATGTAAGTCAAATCGAAAACAAACCTTCTGTGTTTATGTAATCTGTATGAAAAGAGAGCCATGTCAGAAGTCTGTGATTCAGCTCATTATCCGCTAATGCGGCCACGCCCACGGAGGGAGCGCTATTCAGACGCAAATTCAGAGGCAATACATGCATTCATCGTCTCAATCGTGTATTTATTGTCTTCAAAAGTGTTTTGAATAGCCATATTTAGCGATCTCTTGCCTCTGTTAGTTCCTTGATTGTCACATGATATTCCTCTTCTTTTACTGAGGCATTTGTGGACAAAAGGGGCAGAGCGCCCTCCGGCTGCAAATGAATTAAAAACACAGCATCCAGCGCTCATAATGATGACGATAAATATAGAATAATAAATATTACTCCTCTGTATAGAAAATTGATATAAACATATGAGAATCCATCAATATTTCTCCAAATGTGTATGCTTTTAAGCATATTAAGAAATTATGGTCAATATAAGATTTTAAGAGTCAAAATGTGAAGCTTGAGTCTTAGATCTTTTTAATGATGTATAGTTTGTCAACTGCACATCAACATTTAGGCTCTATAATATAACAAATATAGTAGCCTATATGAAATGCCCTAGAGGTAGGAATGTTCAGACGCTTTGCATCACAGAAATACATTATTTTTTAAAGTATATTAAAATAGAAAACCATTATTTGGTTAGAGACTTGAGACTTCTTTTAAAAACATTATAATGGCATTATAATGTGTTCAATCTTTTGACTGGTACTGTAATTTAACATAGGATTATACAAGATTTTCTTCATATCATGTGCAATAATACGTGCATGCATGAGATCACAAAAATCATGTTTTTTTTTGTCCTGAGTGGACTTTAATCATGTTATCAGCATGATCACAGAGGGTTTTTTCACAGCCTACCTGACTGAAAGGCCTCATTAATATGCAAGTCATTTCAGGTCATTATTATTCAATTCTTTTGTCGTCTCAGGTGAGAATCACCCATTATACATGAGGATTCCCGCCTCCTCGCATACTGTGTTTCTTGACCAAAAGTGTCTTAGAAAATTTAAATCTCTCTATTGTTTTATATGAAGGAGTAGAAAGGATAATTTTTACTTCATTCTGAAGCAAAAACTCTAGTCTACAACCTCCAATACCTAGAAGTCTTATGAACACAGATTTAATATACTTTTTTTGGCCTTATTTCAGTAACTTAAGTTTTTTTTTTTTTCAATAACCACGCATAAACGTTATTCCTTCAAAAACACAAACATGTACATACATGTTCCTCACATATTATTGTAGCCTAGTTTGTGCTGAATACAGTGTAATGACACTTTTTCCATTAATATGTTTATGAACAACTGAAAAAAGCACAAATGTCAGGGCATGTCAAAACTTCTCCAGGGCCCCAAAAATCCTCAGACCCCTGAGGGTTAAAGCAGTTCTAGGAAATGGTTATTATCATGCTAAAGTAAGTTTTTGATTGAATCACTTCCGTTGTACAAATCATTAATTATTAACTTGGGGCCGCATAAATGACACCTTTTTATCTGAAAACAGAAGACTTTTAATGCGTTCTTGCCGTTCATTTATGTGTTTTAGTCCCTTTAAAGGGGACCTATTATGCAAAATTCACTTTTGCATGGTGTTTGGCTATAAATGTGTGTTGGCAGTGTGTGTACTGAATTTGGGATTGTCCTTAGTTGTCAGTTATAATCATCAAAATTAAAAGAAATAAACATTTGAAATATATCAGTCTGTGTGTAATGAATGAATATAATATACAAGTTTCACTTTTTGAATGGAATTAGTGAAATAAATCAACTTTTTGATGATATTCTAATTATATGACCAGCACCTGTATATCTGTGCGAATCATTTCACACCGGACTGCTTTGTGAACAAATGTCAATACAAATGGACAATACAAAAGTTAGTTGTAATGAGTGTTTCTGTGTACTTCGCTATGTATGTTGATGATAATGCAAGGAAGAGAGAGAGTTTATGGTTAATATTCTAATGCACACTTGCACTGTGTTTTATTAAGCTCATACAGTGATATTCTAGAGTGAAAACCGATGCTTCATCTTTTGTGTGAAGTACAATAAACATTATAAAATGTCTCAGGGTACGTATGTAACCATGGTTCCCTGAGAACCATGGCAGGTAACGCATGCATGGCAGGTAACGCAGTGTCTCGTTCCCTGTTCTCAGGGAACCAAGGTTACATACATAACCTGAGATGTTCCCTTTCGAAAGGGTACTCTACACTGCGTTTGATGGGGAACGATATACCCACAAATCCATATCTGAGGGGAGTGCATGCCAAAGATGGCTAGACAAACGTCAGGACTAGCAATTTCAACTGAAATGCCAGAACCACTCCCCCTACGGGTCATACATAGGGAATGCTGTCACTGACAGCATATGGCCAACAGCCCAAGCTATAAGCCTCAAAGAAGCCTTCCACAGAAGGCCTACCAAAGCCACTCAAAGGCTTCTGGGACCAAACTTCTTTTCAGAGAAAAGAGGGTACCTTTAAAGGAATGTGGCCAGGGGGCTCGGAGGAACCCTAGCCAGTCACTTGTCAGGGGAACATACTCGACCCTAATTGCCACCAGGGAGGCCGACCTGGTCTCACAGAAACCTAGTTTTTGACAACGACATGTCTGAGCACAGAGTCTCAATTCACATTCTTCAGAAAAGATATCCAGTAAGAGTGACTGCAAGAGGCAGTAACCAACTCAGACCAGAACATAGAGACGGGCATCTTGGAGAGCAGGACTCAGCTTAGCGCTTTTTACCCTTACCAATGAGGGGAGTAACACTCTGCTCAATCCTAGGATCTACTCAGCACCTGATTATTTGCACTGAGAAGAATGTGCACTCTAGAGGGACCTTTAGCTTAAAGGGCAGCCTGTGAAGGCCATACACCTAAAGCAGCTTAATTGCTGGTAAAGCAAGAACCCACAAACCTGGGAACTCGTTCAGATAGAAATGAGTTAAACTAGCAGAAAAAGACTGTAGAGTGCCCGCATAACAGTCTACCTCAACACAATCCGACAAGCAGTGTTCTCAGTAAAACACCTTTTACTCTTTAAACAAGAGGAGTACAGACTTACGCCATCATGTTCTGAAGGAGGCCCAAAAAGGGCCTACGAAAAACACGTGGCGTCAGCTTGTGGCAGTGTCTAAGCTCTAAGTGAGCCAAATATGATAACCAAACTCTCCAGTGAGGTTAACTTCTCAACCTGAGCTAAATTCACATTCAACACATTTCAACAGGCAATGTACTCAGTAAAACACTTTTTACCCTCTAAGCAAGATGAGTACAAACTACACCAATCTGCTATCCAGTGAGGTTAACTTGGCCTGAGCTAATTTTCTGCCAGGCAATGTACTCAGTAAAAACACCTTTTACTCTTTTAAGCAAGAGGAGTACAATCCAATGCCATCATGTTCTTGGAGGCCCAGCCAGGGCTTGCGACTTCAGAAAAACATGTGGCGTGAGCTTGTGGCAATGTATAAGTTCTAAGGGAGCAAAATGAGAACCAAACTATCCAGTGAGGTTACTATTTAACTCAACCTGATCTTAAATCTGTCCCACATATTCCAAAGGGCAATGTACTCAGTAAAACACTTAACTCTTTAAATAAGAGGAGTACAAACATCAACGTGCTCTGAAGGAGGCCCAAGCATGGCCTACTATTCCAGAAAACACAGGCGTCAGCCAGTGGCAGTGTGTAAGCTACAAGGGAGCATAATCTGAAAACCAAACAATCAAGTGAGGTTACCTAACTTAACTCAAACTGAGCTTAAATCTACACATTCCAATAGGCAATGTACTCAGTAAGAAACACTTTTTACCCTTACATTAAAGGTGCTCTAGAATCAGAATTTGAATTTACCTCGGCATAGTTGAATAACAAGAGTTCAGTACATGGAAAAGACATACATTGAGTTTCAAACCCCATTGCTTCCTCCTTCTTATGTAAATCTCATTTGTTTAAAAGACTTCCGGAAAACACTCGGATCTCAACATAACACCGACTGTTACGTAACAGTCGGGATCATTAATATGTATGACCCCAATATTTGCATAATGCCAGCCCATTCGACGCATTAGACAAGGAAAGGCAGTATTAACGGCTGGATCTGTGCACAGACAAGGTAAGGAAGTAAGAACAACAGCGAAAAATGGCAGATGGAGCAATAATAACTGACATGATCCATGATATCATGATATTTTTAGTGATATTTGTAAATTGTCTTTCTAAATGTTTCATTAGCATGTTGCTAATATACTGTTAAATGTGGTTAAAGTTACCATCGTTTCTTACTGTATTCACGGAGACGAGAGTCGTTGCTATTTTCATTTTTAAACATGTGCAGTCTGTATAATGCATAAACACAACTTCATTCTTTATAAATCTCTCCAACAGTGTGTAATGTTAGCTTTAGCCACAGAGCATAGCCTCAAACTCACACAGGATCAAACGTAACCATCTAAATAAATACTTTACTCACATAATTCGAAGCATGCATACAGCATGCATGACGAACATCTTGTAAAGATCCATTTGAGGGTTATATTAGCTGTGTGAACTTTGTTTATGCGATGTATATATAGTCGAGAGCTCGTGGGGCAGAGGAAGCGCATCTCTTAAAGGGGCCGTGCTGAAAAAATCAGTGCATAGTTAATGATGCCCCAAAATAGGCAGTTAAAAAAATTAATTAAAAAAAATCTATGGGGTATTTTGAGCTGAAACTTCACAGACACATTCAGGGGACACCTAGGACTTATATTACATCTTGTAAAAAAACAATCTAGGGCACCTTTAAGGGGAGTACAAAGGATATATGCCGCCATGCTCTAAAGGAGGCCAGTACCGGCCTACTACTTCAATGATCACGGGCATAAATATATATATTGTTCATCTATACTAATGGCGAGTGTATCAGATGTGTCTCTACCTTTGAGTGCAGGTGAGGACCCGAGCACCCAGAACACATTCATCCCAGCCCTCGTTCACTCCGGCGCCGTCACACCAGGGACCTTGGGTTCTTCAGCAGCAGAAGGCACGAGCCAGGCCTCGGACCAGGACCTCTCCTCCGCCGCCGCCGCCCCCGGTCTTCATGGTCTTGACGAGGAACCACTTCTCCTCGCGAGGCGGAACGTGATGCCGTGGACATCGGAGACTCCATCGTCCGCCATGTCCACGCTACCACAACCAAAAGTAAGGTGCAGTCACTGTTTTCCTGGTGCTTGTGTTCTCGATGTCACTGCACAGGTACCCGTGATCCTCAATGGTGATGAGAGCATCGGAGCTGTTGTTCTGCACGCGGGGGTGAATGACACCAGGCTGCAGCAGACAGAGGTGCTGAAGCAGGACTTCAGAAGCCTGATCGAGATGGTACAAGCCACATCACCCACGACAAGGTTCATCGCATCCGGACTGCTTCTGATCTCCCAACGTGGACATGTAAGGTTCAGTAGATTATTTGCTTTAAATGAATGGTTAATGTTTTGGTGTAATTAACAGAAGCTGCTCTTTATAAATAATTGGAATCTTTTCTGGGAGCGACCTAGGCTATTCCGTGATGATTGCCTGCACCCCAGCAGAATCGAAGCTGATCTTCTGTCAGAGAACATCTCCAAGGCGCTACGCACCGTATGACTAGTAAGTCAAACCTCAAATCACAGTCTGTGTTCTGCCCACTTAATTGATAGAAATGTGAGTGTAGTACAGTCTATAGAAACTGTGTCTATTCCCCAAATAGTGAGGTTTAACAAAAAAATAAAGGATTTGGAAAAAATCTGATCGTGATCAAACCAGAAATTCGCAAAATTACTGAACAAAAACAATTTCTAAAGCTAGGGCTACTAAACATTAGATCGCTAACACTTAAGGTGGTTATTATAAATGAAATGATCACAGATAATAGTCTTGATGTAATTTGCCTTACTGAAACATGGCTTAAACCAAATGATTATTTCGGTCTTAATGAGTCTTGTCCACCTGGCTACTGTTATAAAAATAAATGCTGTCCGATAGGCCGTGGTGGTGGTGTTGCAACAATCTATAGAGATATTCTTAACATTACTCAGAAAATAAACTACAGGTTTAATTCATATGAAATTCTTATGCTAAATGTTACACTCTCAGATATAAGTAAAAAGTCGCTACTATCTCTTGCTTTGGCTACTGTTTATAGACCTCCAGGGACTTATGTTGATTTCCTGAAAGAGTTTCCAGACTTTCTCTCTGACCTATTGGTCAATTTTGATAAAGCGCTGATTGTTGGAGATTTTAACATTCATGTTGACAATACAAATGATGCGTTAGGGGCTGCATTTACAGATTTACTTAACTTCTTTGGAGTCAAACAAAACGTCACTTGACCCACTCACCATTTTAATCATACACTAGATTTAATTATATCACATGGAATCAATCCTACCGATATAGAAATTCTACCGCAAAGTGAAGATGTCACTGATCACTACCTTGTAACATGTGTACTGCATACTGATGATATTTGTCAAATTGCACCGCGTTATCGACTAGGTAGAACAATTCTCCCGACAACTATAGATAAATTCACAAATAAACTTCCTGATCTGTCTCAGCTGCTCATTGTACCTAAACACACAAATGATCTCAAGAAAATGACTAGCAGTATGTGCACCATTTTCACTAGTACATTAGATACTGTTGCACCGATGAGATTAAAAAAGGTTAGAGAGAAAAACACTATTACTCACACTATCAAAAGAGAAACTCGTAATCTAGAACGCAAATGGAAGTCCCGTTATAGAAAGATTCTAAAAGCAGCCAGGGCTGAGCATCTATGCAAACTCATAGAAAATAACCAAAACAATCCAAGGTTCTTGTTTAGTACAGTGACTAGATTAACAAATCAACAGACTTCACAAAAACAAAACATTTCATTACAGTTTAGTAGCGATGACTTTATGAATTTCTTTACTGAGAAAATCGAAAGCATCAGAAATACAATTGTAAATGTACAACCTTTGACAGAGATTTATGATTCAGCCTCAATTATCACCCCTCAAGAACAGTTGCAGTGCTTTACAACTATAGGACAGGAAGAGCTAAATAAACTTATCACTGCGTCTAAACCAAAATGTTTATTAGATCCAATACCCACTAAACTACTGAAAGAATTGTTACCTGTAGCAGAAGAGCCTCTTCTAAATATTATCAACTCGTCTTTACAGTGGTGCTCAGAATTATTGGCACCCTTGGTAAATATGATCAAAGATGACTATAAAAATAAATCTGCATTGTTTATTCTTTTGATCTTTAATTCATAAAATTAGCAAAAATCTAACCTTTCATTGAAGTAAAACAATTGAAAGTGGGGGGGAAATCACATTATGAAATAAATGTTTTTCTCCAATACACATTGGCCACAATTATTGGCACCCCTAGAATTTTTTATGAGAAAAATATATCTAAAGTATATTCCCATTCATATTCCCATTTTTTAGCACACCAGGGAGACTAGGAGCATGAAGTTGTCCAGCCATGACTTTCTGTTCCACAGGAGTATAAACATGAGGAAACACAAAGCGCAAATTCCCTTAATTATTCCCTTTATATCCCTTAATAATTAAGAAGTTCAAATCAACTAAAGATGTTACAAATCTGCCTGGAAGAGGACATGTGTCTAAATCGTCCTAATGCGCGGTGAGGAGGAAAGTTTGAGTGGACAAAGACTCTCCAAGGATCACAGCTGAAGAATTGCAGTCTCAGAAAGCCTAAAAAAAATATTAAACAACACCTACATCCCCTAGCCTGGGTGCCAGCCCACAACATTTTTTGGACGGGAAGTTCGGTCTGGACTCGATCCATTGTGGATAATTAATTATAAGTAATTATGCTCGGCTCCCAGAAGGCCGAGCCAATCAAATTGCCAGGGCGGGCTTTAATCGATGATGGACAGGCTATCTGCGGTTACGTAACCACCCACGTCATCAAAGAGCGCTTGGGTTGAATTGGTTTTCACCAACGATGACTGCAGCTGGAGAAGTAAGATGTTTAGATTCCGCTATCACGTATGTAATAAAAGAAATCGACAGCGCATTAATTTTAAAAGACGAACAAAGAACCGCAATCAAGGCATTTGTCGATGGGAAAGATGTGTTTGCCGCCCTTCCAACGGGATTCGGCAAAAGTTTAAGTACAAGTTCAACATACGTCACTTACTGCGTTGCTCTGATTGGTTGTAGGTCTATCCAATTGAGTGCAGAGGTTTTTTTTTTTACTGGTTCGGTTAAGACACGCCCCATAATTCAAGTGCAATGGAGCAGTATCAGACTCACATTCTGCCTAGAATATGAGTATGACGAAGTCAGGCTATACATCCCCACAAGTTGTTCAGGAGGTTTTCAAGAAAATCCTCTGCTCTCATCCAGAAACAGCATATTCAGACACGACTGGAACTTCAAACAGGACCGGCTTCTATGGTCAGATGAAACTAAAAAAAGCTTTTTGGCAGCAAACTCACCAGATGGGTTTGGTGCACACATGGATAAAAAGTACCCCATACCCACGGTTAAATATACTGCTGGATCTTAAATGCTGTGGGCCTGTTTTTCTGCTGGAGGTCCTGGACATCTTGTTCAGATACATGGCATCATGGATTCTATCAAATACTAACAGATAAAAATCAAAACCTGTCTGCTAGAAACATTTCTGCTAGAAATCCTATAATGGGCTGTGGTTGGATTGTCCATCAGGACAATGATCCAAAACAAACATCAAAAACAACACAAAAATGTGTCACTGAGCACAAAATGAAGCTTCTGCCATGACCATCCCAGTACCCCGACCTGAACCCTAAAGAAAATGAGTGGAGTGAACTGAAGAGAAGAAGCACCAACATGGAGCTGGAATCTGAAGGATCTGGAGAGATTCTTTATGGAGGAATTGTCTCTGATCTCTTGTCAGGTGTTTTACAAACTCATCAGGCATTATAAGTGAAGACTCAGAGCTGTTCTCTTGGGAAAAGGAGGTTGCAAAAAGTATTGAATAAAAGGGTGCCAATAATTGTGGCCAACGTGTTTTGGAGAAAAACATTTATTTCATAATGAGATTTTCCCCCCACTTTTAATTCTTTTCCTTCAATGAAAGGTTAGATTTTTGTTAATTTTATGAATTAAAGATCAAAAGAAAAAACAATGCAGATTTATTTTTACAGTCATCTTTGATCATATTTAACAAGGGTGCCAATAATTCTGAGCGCCACTGTATCTCTAGGTCATGTCCCAAGACCGTTCAAGCTAGCAGTTATTAAGCCCCTCAATAAGAAACCACAATTGGATCCAAATGTATTGGCAAATTACAGACCCATTTCAAATCTTCCATTTATATCTAAAATACTTTAAAAAGTGGTGTCGGTCCAATTGTGCTCCTTCTTGCAAAAAAAAAAAAAAAAAAACGCTATCTATGATAAATTTCAGTCAGGATTCAGGCCTCATCAAAGCACAGAAACTGCACTCGTTAAAATTACAAATGACTTACTTCTAGCTTCTGACCAAGGCTGTATCTCAATATTAGTGTTTGTAGGAACCGTGGACGAACCAGACAAATGAATCATTCAGATAATTCTTTCAAAACATAATTCTAATTCAGAATCGAAGTTCCAGCTCTATCTATCTACAGGAAAACCAACGTTAATTACTTTTATAACCCCCATGCCTCCTGACAGCAGGAGAAGTGACAAACCAAATGGTCATCCAAGAAGATAAATAGTCTTTGATCACCAGATCAAAAGAGAAAAGAGAAACAATGCAGGCCCTTTTGGTTTCTCTAAGGGACCTAACCTAACTTTAGAGAAAAACCAATGAAGACTGTTCAGCAACTAAAACTGCATCAAAATTGTTCCAAATAATTTTAAATGGACTTATCAAACATCTTTTAACTACATACATTTTACATCATGTGTCCACAAATACTACCTGTAACCAGTTTTGCTTTAGAACACTCACAATTCATGTAAATGTGATAACTCTTGAATGACTGACTGAAAGTATGCCTTATTTGGACTTGATTTAATTATTTTCCTCTTTCCTAAATCCTGGCTTGAATGAAATCTGTTTAAAATGTATCATATTCCATTTAATAGAAATTGTGGTTAAAATGGTACTCTCTGCTAAAGCAAATACGGGAAGTAACACCTATTCATATGATTGGGGGCAGAGAAAAGCCCTTTTGAAACAGGATGATATCTGATTAAACTAGAAAAAAAAGTCAAGACAAAAGACGAAGACAAGTATCAAGAACCATGGAGTAACAAGAAGTACAGACAAGCAGCTCATTCAAGCCATCCGACTTTCACTCACTTTTCTTTTCTTTTACTTAATTAATTTTCTTTTCTGCTGAAAGTCTTGTGTTCTAAGTTTTACCGCAAAGTTCAGCCAACGACTTTTGCCGCTTCAACTTTAACTCCAGCGACAAAGAGACTTCCTTTCATTTTTCCAGCAAGCTCAAACGTGATTAGGTTCTGCCAAACACAACACAGACTTTTAAGACCCTGCGACAAATCATCGACTTGGAAAACCCTTCTCTGCACGCCGACGAGGGAAATTCACATTTAAAGTCAACTAAAGCAAGTACCCCAGATTAAAACTGAACTGGTGCATTTAAATTAATGATTCCTGGTTCATTCAGGTCTTTGAAGTGCATTGCTAGAAATTATGTTCATCATATCACACTCTCTCTCTCTTAAAACTCTTTCTCTCTCATTTCCTTTCTTACTGCAACGTTTATGAATGAATATGTGTGTGTGTGTGTGTGTGTGTGTGTGTGTTTGTGTTAGATTAGTTTGTGTAGATTTTTTTAGAAGTCTCTTGTAGATTTTTAAAAGAAAGTGTCTTGTATTATGTGCTTCTAAAATTTAATGTCTTAAACTGTCGATCTTAAGTTACCGTGCTCTAATAAGTGTTTTCACAATTGTTGGATATTCATATCCGCAACAAGGGCTTATTAAGGCCTCGAGCTGAAATGAACGCTGGACGACTCAGTTGCTCGGTCATAAACTAAACAGATCTTTATAATTCCCTATAAATTATTTCATTTGAGCTAATTTTACTTCCTAGGGTGTGTTCCCTACATGTTACTTGATCTCAGTGCTGTGTTCGACACTATAGATCATAAAATACTCCTAGATCGACTACAAAATTATACTGGTATTCAGGGACAGGCATTACGGTGGTTTAGGTCATATCTATCAGACCGTCACAATTTTGTTTATTTAAACGGGGAAAAATCTAAGATAATGATAGGAAATTATGGAGTGCCGCAAGGATCTGTGTTAGGCCCTCTGCAATTTTCAATATACATGCTGCCATTCTACAATATTATAAGAAAACATGGAATTAGTTTCCACTGCTGTGCCGATGATATATGAGTTATATATTTCAACACAACCAGATGAAATCTCTAAATTATCCAATCTGACAGAGTGTGTTAAAGAAGTAAAACATTGGATGACTAGTAATTTTCTTCTATTAAATTCAGATAAGACTGAAGTATTACTTATTGGGCCAAAAACCTGTACAGAGAATCTCTCAGACTACAATCTGCATTTAAAAGGATGTACTGTTACTCCATCCTCGACAGTTAAAGACCTGGGTGTTATATTAGACAGCAACTTGTCCTTCGAAAATCATATTTCATATGTTACAAAAACAGCCTTCTTCCACCTCAAAAACATTGCTAAGATATGGAATATGTTATCTGTTTCTAATGCAGAAAAGTTCATGCTTTCATGATGTCTAGACTAGATTACTGTAATGCATTACTAGTTGGTTGTCCTGCTTCCTCAATAAAGCTACAATTAGTACAAAATGCAGCTGCTAGAGTTCTTAACAGGTCAAGAAAATATGATCACATAACACCAATTTTAATCAATCTCTACACTGATTACCCATTAAGTTCCGTATCGATTATAAAGTATTGCTAATGACCTATAAGACTCTAAATGGTTTAGCTCCTATGTACTTAACCGATCTTCTATTGCCCTACAATCCTTCACGCTCTTTAAGATCACAAAACTCTGGACATCTGGTTGTACCTAGGATAGCCAAGTCCACTAAAGGAGGGAGAGCGTTTACACATTTGGCTCCGAATCTCTGGAATAGCCTTCCTGATCATGTTTTGGGGTTCAGACTCGCTCACCCAGTTTAAATCTAGATTAAAGACGCATCTCTTTAGCCAAGCATTCACATAATGGATCTCATATCAGATCAATTGCACATGACTATCTTTGCTTAATGTTATGAACAGCAGCTACGCTAATTATTCTCCATTTGCTTTTCTGTTTTACCTCGGGACGCCTGAGGTCTGTTTTACCTTCCAGCCACTTAAGAAGACCTCAGATGACCAACACCTTTGAAGAGATGACGCCAACTCCTGTGAGGATTTCAGAAGATGCAACATCTGGATCAACATGCACATTCACAAATTTCTATATATCCTAATTATTGTTAATATGTAATTCATTTTTCCAGGAGCTCATTACCTTCAATTAAACTGCTAATAGTGATTGTAAATTAATTGCCTAAATTATTACATTATTTGCTAACTGCATTCTTTAAATTGTAATGTTGACATGCATTCTCTGTAAAGCTGCTTTGAAACGATATATATTGTGAAAAGCGCTATACAAATAAATGTGAATTGAATTGAATTGAATAAACCTGTGGTAGTGCTAGTTTTAAGTAAGCAAACTCTAATTAAACATCTACCAACAAAACTTGTGATACAAAAAGGGATTACAGCTTAATTGTAGGTTTTTTATCCCAGCAATGTTGACCTCCTTGATTTCTATCAAGTCGCAGGCTTAGAATAGTAGGCCTTTATATTGAATATTTAGGCATCTGATTTTAGCTGTTTTTTTGTTTAGGTCTGCGCCCTAGAGCCTTAGCTCGGGTCTATTCGCTTGCTCCTAGCTCTTTGCCCCAATATGCCTTACATCAGTGCTGCTCAGGTTGAGTGCATCAGATACTCCCTTCTTTCTTGTTGGTTGAGTACGCTCCCTTAGAGCAGTGGTCTCAAACTGCCGGCCCGCGGGCCATTTATGGCCCCCCTCCCCCTCCACCCGGCCCGCAACTGATCTCAAAAATAAAACATAATCCGGCCCGCTAAATTATTATTCTCTATTTGTCTCATACCATATACCATAAGAATGACATGATTCTATAAATGTTTTTTTTTTTAAAAGCGCGCAGGCAGATTTGATAAGAGCTGGTTCAGGGCTTTCATAGTTTATTTGTTGTTTGGCTGCCAAGTGCGACTGAAATATGTTTTTTTTTTCCAAACCGAAAAGGAAAGTGGATGAGGAACACAAGACAGTTTCAAGAAAGATGGACATTGGAGTATTTTTCATGGAGTTTAATGGAAACACTACCTGTCTGATATGCAAAGAAAAAGTAGCCATTCTAAGGGGCCGTTCAAGCGCTTTCGCTCCTGTGGCATCTGTCATTGCTATGCAACCATGAACTGAGCTCTAATAACAAGATATTTTCATCTTGCCGCGGCATAAGCACGCCTGGAAAAACGAGCGCGCTGCAGCGTGTGCGCATCGCGATCACATCACTTCTATTATGAGCGTGTTTGCCTAAATTACAGTAAAAGCCCTTGCACAAGTCGGGAGCGTTGATTTTAACCACGGAAACGTGTCCAAAGCTGCCAATAAACGTTACCGATGCTCAAACGGCATCTTGGACAAATGTGGCTCAGCTGTGTGAGCAGAAGTGCTGTGTCTGGAAAGTAATAGAATAGTGTACAGATGTATTCAGGGATTGCATTTGTTCAGTACAGTGTTGTTCATTGCAAGATTTTGATGTTGATTTGATGTTATTGATGTAGTAAGGGAAAATATTTGCACTAACTGATAAAAACTAATACTGTATGTAACAATGATAGAGACACTGCTATTCACATTTTTTGTTAAGCATGGCAAAAATATTTTAGTAATGAAATTTGAAGTAAATGAGAAATAATGCAAAGGAAAGTAAATTTTCAGAAATGTTGCGCTTTCTTGTGCTTGAATGTTAAAATTGCCCTCCTATGAGGTGTCAATCACAGCAACGGCCCCCAGCCAATTTGAGTTTGAGACCCTTGCCTTAGAGCCTCTACATTAGCCCCAGGCCTGTGGCCATGTTCTGCTAGGGTTGTGGGCCCCGTTAAGGACTCCTTATTAGCCTGGTTACATTTCTGCTCCCCTTATTCTTAGGGTAGATGGCGATATGCTGAGTACATGGCCGATGTTGGCAATGTCTATAAGTATTCCAAGCTTGCATGACCCTTAGTGGCTTTTTATCTCTACTCCCCTCTAGTGAGGGTCATTTTTCAGAGTTCTGCACTCCTGAGCTCTGATCATAGGTAGAAGGCTTCTTTTAGCCTCCCTGTAAAATCAGTATTTGTTAGGCTGTAGTTTCTACCCCCTTTCAGTCTTCCTTCTAGACCTTGCTCCCTGAGTTCCATCTAAGGGTATTAAGAAGTTTGGGTTTAACTCCCCTCAGACCAGCTTCTGGTAGAGTTATAGGTTGTCCCCTTTAAGACCCTATGTATGTCACGGGAAATGAAGACTGGATGCAATAGCAAGTTAATCTCTTTAATAGAGCTTCACGCCAAGAAAGTCAGACAAACACACAGTTACGGTTAACACACAGACAGCAGGAGAGATGGTAACACAGGGACTTCGATGGGCGGTGACTGTCCGTGGTGAATGGTGATCCGTGAGGTGAGTCCGTGTCCGTGTGATGATCCGTGAACGTAATCCAAAACGAGTAATCCAATGAAACAGACAGGAACAGGAAACAGCGACGAGAAATCCAATCCAGGAACAACAACACGAGAAAGACACGGGACAAACACCAGGACTCCAAACAACGATCTGACAAACATGAGACGAAAGACAAGGCGTTATATAGGCAGAAGTAATGATACACAGCTGCCACTGATCAGTGATCAGCGGCGACGCCCACACAGAACGATCAGGTGACACACCCCACAACCCACACACAGACAACAGAAAGACACAGTGGATCTGCGAACCGTGACAGTACCCCTCCTCCTAGGAACGCCTCTCGGCGTTCCCACCACTCCTTACCTGTCGATTGTAATCATCAATAAGGGAGTGATCCAGAATGTCCCTAGCCGGTACCCAACTTGTCTCCTCCGGACCATAACCTTCCCAGTCCACCAAGTACTGGAATCCGCGTCCCCTCCGCCTCGAGTCCAGAATACGATTAACCGAATAAGTAGGTTCCCCGTCTACGAGACGCGGCGGTGGAGGAACCGGCGCCGGCGGATTAAGTGGTGAATGAAAAACTGGTTTAATCTTGGACACATGGAAGGCGGGATGAATCCTCCTGTACGCCGGAGGCAATTTGAGGCGGACTGCCACTGGACTAATGATCTTAGTGACAGTAAACGGGCCAATGAATTTGGGAGCAAGTTTATTAGCAACGGAGCGGAGCAGAATGTTCTTAGTAGAAAGCCACACTTTTTGACCAACGACGTATACGGGTGGCTTTGACCGGTGGCGATCGGTCTTAGCCTTGGTGCGCGCCCTCACTTGCAACAGAGTCTCGCGGGCTCTGTTCCAAGTGCGACGGCACCTCTAGACAAAGGCGTGGGCAGAGGGGACCGCAACTTCGGACTCCAGACTGGGAAACACAGGTGGCTGGTAACCTAAGCTACATTCAAACGGAGAAAGGCCCGTAGAAGACACTGGTAACGAGTTGTGAGCGTACTCAATCATAGAGAGTTGTTGGCTCCAGGAGGAAGGATTCTTGGACGCCAAACATCGCAACATTCGCTCTAAATCCTGGTTGGCTCTCTCGGTCTGACCATTGGTCTGGGGATGGAACCCAGAGGAAAGACTAACCGTCGCCCCCAGCAACTTACAAAATTCTTGCCAGAATTTGGACACAAATTGGGGACCCCTGTCAGAAACCACATCCACCTGGAGGCCATGAAGCCAGAAGACATGATCAATGACAGTAACCGCTGTCTCCTTAGCAGAGGGTAATTTGGCTAAGGGTATAAAATGGGTCGCCTTCGAGAACCGGTCCACCACGGTCAAAACAACCGTAAACCCTTGGGAGGGTGGGAGGGTGGGAGGGCAGTCACAAAATCTAGCGCGATATGGGACCAGGGTCTCGAAGGGACAGACAGCGGTTGGAGTAACCCATCTGGAGGGCGGTTGGAAGTCTTACCAGTAGCACAGACCGAGCAAGCCAAAACAAAATCGCGAATGTCGCGAGTCATACCTGGCCACCAGAATCGTTGCTTGACCAAAAATCTGGTTCGATTAACCCCTGGATGGCAAGCCACGTTAGAACAATGACCCCACTTGATGACGCAGGACCTTGACTCATCCGG
This sequence comes from Megalobrama amblycephala, assembly GCF_018812025.1. NCBI lineage: Eukaryota > Metazoa > Chordata > Actinopteri > Cypriniformes > Xenocyprididae > Megalobrama > Megalobrama amblycephala. Next base: position 9,397,759 of record NC_063048.1, on the reverse strand, counting down.
CACAAACAAACGGTTTGGTGGGCATGCGAGCGGAGGCGTTACCCCTTCTAAGGCCGCCAGGACCTTCGATTCGACCTCCCATGTAAGAGTGGAGACCACTAATGTCTCGGGAAGAATACACTCGGGAGTAGACGGGCGTTCGGAGGGATCAAAAATGCGAGAAAGAGAATCGGGCTTGATGTTTTTGGAGCCCAGGCGGTACGATCAAAACGACCGAAAAAAAGTGCCCACCGAGCCTGCCTGGAATTGAGTCTTTTAGCTGCTCGTATATACTCTAAATTCTTATGATCAGTCCAAACGATAAAGGGTACCCCTGAACCCTCTAACCAGTGACGCCACTCTTCCAACGCTAATTTGACTGCCAACAACTCTCTGTTACCAATATCATAATTGCGTTCGGCGGGAGACAAGCGATGAGAATAATACACACAAGGGTGCATCTTGTTATCTGAGGGAGAACGCTGGGATAGAACTGCACCTACCCCCACCTCTGACGCGTCGACCTCCACCACGAACTGACGCGATGGATCAGGGGCTATCAGAATGGGGCCGAAACGAAGCGGCCCTTCAGTTTGGCAAATGCAGCCTCGGCTGCATCTGACCACCTGAAGGTAGTTCTGGGGGAGGTCAAGGCGGTCAGAGGCATGGCTAGTTGGCTGAAATTGCGAATAAAACGCCGGTAAAAATTGCCGAACCCCAGAAACCGCTGTAGGGCCTTACGGGAATCTGGACTTGGCCAATCCACCACAGCCTTAACCTTGTCAGGATCCATGCGAATTCCCTCAGATGAGACGATGTACCCTAATGTACGATGTACGATGTCCGCCTTGACAAAAAGCCCATTCTCTAGCAGCCGCTGAAGCACTCGTCTGACATGTTGAACATGTTCCTGGAGAGACGATGAAAAAATCAATATGTCATCCAGGTAGACATATATGAACTGATCAACCATGTCTCTCAACACATCATTGACGAGTGCTTGGAAGACCGCAGGTGAGTTGGAAAGCCCGAAGGGCATAAGTATTCAAAGTGCCCTCTAGGGGTGTTAAAAGCGGTCTTCCACTCATCCCCCTCCCTGATGCGGACCAAATGATATGCGTTTCTTAAGTCCAATTTAGTGAAAATGGACACTCCTTGCAACCTCTCGAAGGCCGAAGACATCAACGGCAAAGGATAAGTATTCTTTACCGTGATGTTGTTCAACCTCCGGTAATCAATACAAGGTCGCAAAGATCCGTCCTTCTTCCCCACAAAAAAGAACCCCGCCCCCGCTGGAGATGAGGAAGGGCGGATGAACTTGGCTGCCAGAGAATCAGAAATATATTTCTCCATGGCCTCCCTCTCGGGAACAGATAGAGAGTACAACTTGCCTTTAGGCGGAGACTTACCCGGAACTAAGTCTATTGCACAATCGTAGGGACGATGCGGAGGGAGAGAAGCAGCTCGGGACTTACTGAACACCTCCTTCAGGTCAAGGTACTCCTTGGGCACGTTAGACAGATCCACCGCCTCATCCTGCAAAACAGAAACAGACACCGTGGAACAAGCAGACAATAGACAAGACTTGTGACACTGGGTGCTCCATTCAGTGATGGTTCCAAGTTGCCAGTCGATGCGAGGGTTGTGTTTGGTGAGCCAGGGGTGTCCAAGAACGACAGGTGCGTGAGGGGAGTCCATGAGGAGGAACTGAAATGTAGAATACCCAGCCTCCAGAGTGCTCTGTTTCTAGCATTCTATGGATCCAAGGTCGAGCAGAGTACTCCCCTTGATCTGAGGGTTGGAAAGCACTTTGCTGAGTCCTGCTTCCTAGGATACCTGTCTCTTTGGCCACTGAGGAATTGGTTACCGCCTTCTTGCTGTCCCTCTCATTTGGCTGCCCTTTGGCCTTTATTTAACAGACTCTGTTCCATGAACAGACAGGTTTTTGGCTAGACTGGGCCTTAAGTGGGCCAGGTCAGCCTCCCTGGTGGCTTTAGGGGTCGACTCTGTGTCCCCCTGAAAGAGACTGGCCTTATTCCCTTAAAGGAACCCCTTCCCTTGAAGATGTTGGTTCAAAGTCTTGAGCGGCCTTGGTAAGTTATATCTCAGAGGTGCTTCCTCTATTGAGGCTTTTAGCTCGGCTTTGGCCGTAGGGAGTATTGTCACTGACAGCCTAGTTTGTGACCAGAAGGGGTCGAATGCTTTGGCATTTCTATGCCTTCTTCTTTCTTAGCCATTTGTGGCATGCACTCCACTCTGCATGGCGGTGTGGGTATTTTGTTCCTCATATGTGTTCTAGGACGCAGTGCGAGTTCTGCATGTTCACAAATTCACACACGTGCACACACACGCGCACATGTTGGGTTTCTATGTTTTATGGGGACATTCCATAGACGTAATGGTTTTTATATTGTACAAACTGTATATTCTATCCTCTTACACTAACCCTACCCCCTAAACCTACCTATCACAGAAAGCTTTTAGATTTTCAAAAAAAGATAATTCTGTATGATTTATAAGCTTGTTTCCTTATGGGGATCAAAAAAAAAAAAATGTCCACACAAGGTCAGAATTTACTGGTATTTGGTCCCCATACCGTAGGGAATACCATGACCACACACAGTGGTTATAATCTAAGATAAATCACCTATAATGTAAAAAGGATTTGTTACTTTTGGTTATTCGTATCGGAAATTGAACTATATCTATAGAATCTATATCTAGGCAGTTACTGTGAATGAAACATTTATAGATGAAACACTTATTTTGTGTTGTGAAAAGGATACTTTGTTATATTGTGTATTGAACTAACACAATTGAAAATATGCTGAAATGTTTGAAAAAAGTCTGTTGTGATAGTAGTACTAAGAGTTTTGAAAATTTACCAGTTATAATAAATTAATAACCAGCAATAAAAAAATAAAAATAAAAAAAATAAAAAAACTGTTACATGAATTATGTTGAACCTGCTGAAAAGTTTTCTTTCAAATGTGCATTCTGAATGATAAATAAATCCTGTCACACTTTAGTTTAGAGTCCAATTCTCATTATTAACAAATTATTCACTATGACTTTTGCCTCAAACTCCTAATTCCTGCTTATTGATAGTTCGTAAGGTGGTTAAGTTCAGGTATTGGGTAGGATTAAAGTATGTAGAATATGGTCATGCAGAATAAGGCTTTAATATGTGCTTTATAAATACTAATAAACGGCCTATAAGTATCCTAGTAATATAAATGTTAAAGGTGCAATGTGTAAAATTTGGATCTATTGACAGAAATACAATATAATATAGCTGCAAGCAGCAATTACGGGGCCAAGCAAAAAAGGCACAGCAAGCCAGCCAAGATGGCTGGGAGCATCAGACCAGCTGCAACAGTAAGCAATTAAAGACCTATTAGGATCATTTTAGGCAAAAGAGCTGAAAAATGATATATACAGTCAATAATAAAGATTTAATGGTTTATCACTTTTGATCAATAGGTGGTGCTGTGACCAAATTAATGTGGTATGGTCAGAGTGAGGTAGCAATGACACTCGCTAAGGATATGACTCCCGTGAAAATAAGTCAACCAGATCAAAAGTTATAAACATATGAAAAAAACACTAGATGGTGCTGGTTTGAAACTTCTCAGGCTCCTTCGGGACCTTGTGCTGATGACTCATACCGAGTTTTGTAACAATACGCTAATGCGTTCATAAAATACAGCATTTTTGCACAAAATTCAAAATGGCCGACAACCAAAATGGCTGATATGGGAAAATTGGATATCATTCGACTCGGCATGATGCTCCTAATCTAACAAGACCAAATTTATGATTTTTGGACAAACATATTTGAAGCTATAAGCAAAAATAATGGCTATTTTGGCTTTTTTGAATCTCCAGACCAGTAGGTGGTGTTGCGACGAAACTCAGCATGTAGGCTCTGGTCTTGCTTGGGATGATTTTTATGAAGCTTGGTCTAAATATGATCAATCATTGCAGAGATACAGCCATGAGTCCAATTTGGGTGCTCTGTGTTAAATTAATTTGCGTGTTTTTTGAGAATGGTTGAGTTTATCAAAAAGCTTTTGATAACTTTTTGCCAGAATGGTATGAAGATGATCTGGTTCAATTTTCATAATAATCAGACCAACAGCCTAGGACGAGTTCGAAAAAGTAGGTTTTTCGCAAAATTCAAAATGGCGGACAAACCATAAGTCGAAACCTAGCATGTTTGGTATCGTTAGACTCAGCAGGGATTCAGGAGTCTAAGGTCATGACTCTTTTGAAAATAAGTTGACCACACCCATATTGATAAGCATTTGAATATTTGATTTTACCACTAGGTGGCGCTGGTCCGAAACTTCTCAGGCTTGTTCAGGGCATCGTGCTGATGACCCATACCAAGTTTTGTGGTGATATGCTAATGCATTCATAAAATACAGCATTTTATCACAAAATTCAAAATGGCCGACGGCTAAAATGGCTGATATGGTAATAATGGATATCACTCGACTCGGCATGATGCCCTGAATCTGACGTGACCACATTTATGATTTATGGACAAACCATTCAGAAGTTATTAGCATAAATAGCCATTTTTCGTATCTCTGGACCAGTAGGTGGCACTGCACCAAAACGCTGCAGGTTGCCTCAAGTCATGCTTATGATGACATGTACCCAGTTTGGTCTGAAAACGATAAAGCATTGTGGAGATATAGCCTCAAGTCTGATTTTGCGAACTTTTTGTTTAATTCATTTATGAAGTTTTCAAGAACGGTTTGTTATATCAACAAGCTTTTGATAACTTTTTGTTGGCATGGTCTCAAGATGATCTGGTTCAATTTTGATGATAATCAGAGTAACAGTCTAGGAGGAGTTCGAAAAAGTAGGTTTTTCGCAAAATTCAACATGGCGGACAAACCATAAGTCAAAACCTAGCAAGTTTGGTATTGTTGGACTCAGCAGGGATTCTGGAGTCTAAGGATATGACTCATTTGAAAATAAATTGACCACATTTAAAGTGATAAGCATTTGAATATTTGATTTTACCACTAGGTGGCGCTGGTCCGAAACTTTTCAGGCTCGTTCAGGGCACCGTACTAATGACCCATACCGAGTTTTGTGACGATATGCTAATGCGTTCGTAAAATACAGCATTTTAGCACAAAATTCAAAATGGCCGACAGCCAAAATGGCTGATATGGTAATAATGGTATTCATTCGACTCGGCATGATGCCCCGAATCTGACAAGACCACATTTATGATTTATGGACAAACCATTCAGAAGTTATTAGCATAAATAGCCATTTTTCATATCTCCAGACCAGTAGGTGGCACTGCGTTGAAACACTGCATGTTGCCTCAAGTCATGCTTGTGATGACTTATATGAAGTTTGGTTAGAATACCATAAATCGTTTTGGAGATATAGCCTTAAGTGTGATTTTGCGAGCTTTCGGTCGAATTCATTTGTGCCCTATTCGAGAACGGATGGATCTATCGAAAAGCTTTTGATAACTTTTTGCAGTCATCGTCTGAAGATGATCTGGTCCAATTTTTGTGAAAATCGGAGTAACGCCCTAGGAGGAGTTCGAAAAAGTAGGTTTTTCAGAAAAATCAAAATGGCGGGAAAATTTCCATGACGGAAAATGACGTCATATAGTGCAATCGATTCGCCTTGACCCAAGGAATCAGAGGAAAAAAGAATTTTGTTTCTAGCCCATACGGTTCAAAAGTTATTAGCATAAACAGAAGTGCAACTTTGGACAGCTGGTGGCGCTAGAGGGATTGAGTTAGAGACTCCAAATTGGCTATGGACACAGTTCAGACTGTCCTCTAACTGTGTGCCAAATTTCACAACTTTTTACCATACGGTTCTATGGGCTGCCATAGACTCCAAGAGCGGAAGAATAATAATAAGAAGAAAACTAACAATAACAATAGGTGCCTAAGCACCTTCGGTGCTTGGCCTCTAAATATACACAACTATGTTTTCAGTTGTGTATAAAGACTTTACATAATGAACCGTTATGGTTTTATTACCCTAGAATGAGCCATTTATATCTACACCACGGGTCCCCCTTCCATGTCAAGTCTCATTTTGTACCGGCATGTTTCTACAGCAGCTCTAAACGGACAAACACTCAGAGTGCGTTTCATCACTATGTTGTTCTTCTAAATCATTTGTGTTTTTAGAGGCAGCTTGCATCGTCACTACGTTGACTATGCATAAAGAAGTAGTAGTTTGGTTCTATCAGGAATTAATTAGTTCTGGTTTATTAGAAGCAGAGACTGTACTTTGTTAGGAGTAAGAAGAAACCTCATTGCTTGACTAATGTACTCTCTGCTGTCTCAGACGACGACATCTTTGACTTGTGTCGGCCATATGGCCACCATAGATTCTCCGAAAGGGAGGGGTGACAACCTCACCACTAGATGCCGCTAAAATTTACACACTGCACCTTTAAAGGGTACAGAATATCTTAATTTGTGTTCCTAAGATGAACAAAGGTCTTCATCAGCGTATCGAATCATGATTCGCATCACGTGTCAAACCACCAAACTGCTGAAATCACGTGACTTTGGCGCTCTGAACCACTGATTTGACACGCTTATTCATAATGCTCCAAAGCTTCCTGAAGCAGTGTTTTGAAATTGGCCATCACTATATAAGTGTTATTTTGTTTTTTTGCCGCACCAAAAATATTCTTGTTGCTTTATAATATTAATATTGAACCACTATACTCACATGAACTGATTTAAATATGTTTTCTTGAGATCTTGAGATCTTGAGATTGGAAATGTCATTGCTGGCTATGCAGGCCTCACTGAGCCATCAGATCTTAACGAATATCATAACAAAGGTCTTACGGGTGTGGAACGGCATGAGGGTGAGTAATAAATGACAGAATTTTAATTTTTGGGTGAACTAACCCTTTAAAGTGTTACCATAAATCCTATAGGTCCCCACTAACTGTCACAGACACGTCAGGCTCCAACATCCACCAATCACAGCGCACTCCATCTCCAGAGTACTGATCACCGCCACCTGCACCTCATCATTGCACCAATCAACAAAGAGCACGCACACACAGCACTCCACGTCCGGTCTCGTTTGCAGATACTCACGTGAATGCTTACCTCAAGGACTCCCCGCTTCATACTTAACTGTCTCCAGCGTGTCTCCTTCCCTCTGTGTGCCTCGTCTCCCGTGTGTGAGTGCTCAACCCTTTTCCAGCGATCTCCAGCTCCAGCGTGTTAACGGATTCCCACATCTGAAAAGAAAAGGATAGTAACTATCTCCATTCATCTCATATATCCATCCACTAATCCATTACTGCTTACCTGATCACTGCTATTTGCTCTACTGGTGTCAATAAAAGACCATTACCTGTTTACATCTGTGTCCGACTCCTGTGTACCGTAACAGAAGACCAGACCAACACCGTAGACCCAGTATGAGCCAACCAGACCCATTCCAAGCCCTGGTGGATGCGCTTCGGCGAACACTCACCACCAATCCACCGTCACCATCTCCAGCCACTTCTCTCTCACCTGCACCAGCGGGAACCTCAGTCAGCACCGTCAGCTCTCCTTCACCTCCGTTGTACGCCAGTCCCATGGCCAAACCAGTGCCCTACTCAGGATCGGCGGAGGACTGCAGCGGATTCCTGCTGCAGTGCGAACTGGTCCTGGAGATGCAGCCGCACCTGTACCCGAACGATACATCCAAGATAGCGTTCATCATCTCCCAGTTAAGCGGCAAAGCATTAAAATGGGCAGATTCCATCTGGTCACAACGCGGTGCTGTCACTCGATCATATCCTGCCTTTATTTCCCACTTCCGGGAAGTCTTCGGGAAACCGATTACAGATTCATCTGCTGGTGAGAAACTCCACAATCTTAAACAAGGATCTATGTCTATTTATGATTATGCTTTGCACTTCAGAACACTTGCTGCTGTTAGCGGATGGAATGAACAGGCTTTAATAACCGCCTACCGTCAAGGACTGGAACCTCGGGTACAGCTGCATCTCGCTGCATACGAGGATTCCATCGGCCTCGAGAAGTTCATCCAGCTTTCCATCTGCTGCACCACTCGTATGCAGGCGTGCCTCCAAGAGCACCAGGACCAGTCTCTTCCCAACATGCTCCTCTGCCGATCCGAACCTGTCAGCTCCCCAGAACCAGCCAACGAACCTATGGATGTAGAAAATTCTCGTTTAACTCCCTCTGAGCGTCATCGTCGGCTGACCCTGAACCTGTGCCTGTATTGTGGCATTCCCGGGCATGCGATTGCGGCGTGCCCCACACGACTTCCTCGACCCATGGTGAGTGCCATAATCCCTTCTATTCAGAAAATGAAACCACTCACCACTGTTGTCAATCTTACTGCCGCTGATATCTCCCTTACAGTGGTCGCGCTCCTCGACTCAGGGTCAGCCGGCAATTTCGTCTCTGGCGCCCTCTGCTGGCAACTTCGTCTCAAGACCTCTCCGTCTCCGACGATCTAACAGATCAACTCCATAACTGGCAAGCCTCTCAGCCGTAAGCACGTCCGAACTGTGGCCGGACCACTCAAGCTGCAAGTAGGACTTCTACATCAAGAGGAATTACATCTGCTGGTTCTGGAGGATTCCACCGCTGACGTGGTTCTAGGGCGCCCCTGGTTGGAGCAGCACAATCCCACCATCTCCTGGAAAACGGGCGAAATCCTGAAGTGGGGCGAAACCTGTTTCTCTCGATGCCTCGCTGAACTTCCTGTACCACAAACTCCTCCTTCAGATCTTCCCATCTGTGCAACATCCATCGAGAGTCCAGTGGAGAAACGTTCCATCGACATTCCCAAGTGTTACGCCCCCTTCAGCGATGTCTTCTGCCCTCAAAGGGCTTCCAAGCTGCCTCCACACCGGCCATGGGACTGTGCCATTGATCTGCTTCCGGGTGAACCAGTGCCAAGGGGTAAGATCTACCCCTTATCCATCCCGGAGGAGAAGGCCATGGAGGATTACATCAAGGAGGCCCTCGCTCAAGGATACATCCGGCCGTCTACTTCCCCTGCTGCTTCCAGCTTCTTCTTTGTAGTTAAAAAGGATGGAGGCTTGCGGCCATGTATCGAATACCGCTCACTCAACAAGATTACTGTAAAGTTCAGATATCCCCTTCCTCTTGTCCCAGCGGCCCTGGAACATCTCCGTGGTGCCACTGTGTTCACAAAGTTGGACCTCCGCAGCGCGTACAACCTCATCCGGATACGTGAGGGGGACGAGTGGAAGACCGCCTTCATTACACCTACTGGCCACTATGAGTACCTCGTGATGCCGTATGGCCTGGTCAGCGCCCCCTCCGTATTCCAGGACTTCATCCATGAGGTGCTCCGGGAGTTTCTCCATCGGTTCGTCCTAGTATACATCGACGATATACTCATCTACTCCCGGAGCCAGGCCGAACATTGCCAACACGTTGCGGAGGTCCTCACCTGCCTTCGTCAATTCCACCTGTTCCTCAAAGCAGAAAAGTGCTCCTTCCATCAGTCTACAGTATCATTCCTGTGATATATCATCGACCACAGTGGCATCCGGATGGACGAGAGGAAGGTGGAATCCATCACCACCTGGCCAGAACCCACAACCATCAAAGAACTACAACGCTTCCTTGGATTCGCTAACTTCTACCGCCGATTTATCAAGAACTGGACAGCTCCATCACTCATCCTCTCACCAGTTTACTCAGAAATAAGCCCAAGTCTCTGTCCTGGACACCAGCTGCCACCAACGCTTTCAACTGCCACAAGGAAGCCTTCACCACCGCTCCCCTACTCGTCCATCCCGATCCAGAGCTGCCCTTCATCATGGAGGTGGACGCCTCTACCACCGGAGTGGGAGCGGTGTTGTCACAGCAGCAGGGGACGCCAAGTAGACTCGCATCCATGCGCCTTCTTCTCCCGCAAGCTCATGCCCGGCGGAAGTCAACTACGACATCGGTTGACAGGGAACTGGCTCGCTGTGAAGCCTTGCTCTGGAAGAGTGGAGGCATTGGCTGGAGGGAGCCATAGCACTGCATTCCTGGTCCTTACAGATCCATAAAAACCTTGAATATCTCTGTGCTGCCAAAAGGTTGAATCCAAGACAAGCTCGTTGGGCCATGTTCTTCTTTCGGTTCAACTACACCATTTCCTATCGACCTGGCTCAAAGAATATAAAAGCGGATGCTCTCTCCCGTCTCCATGCTCCTGAAGAGAAGTCAGAAGAACCTGAGCCTATCGTCCCAAGCTCACTTATTGTAAGCCCTATCACATGGTCAGAAGAGACCATTCCCTCCTCCAATGCCTCCACGAACCCTCCGCCGGGCTGCCCACCTGGCTTGCTTTACATCACCTGGACACAACGCACACCAACCATCCACTCAGCTCACACGTCACTAGGCACTGGTCACCCGGGGGTCAATGAAACCCTCTCGTTGCTGAAAGAACGCTTCTGGTGGCCAGGGATGGCAGCCGATGTCAGAAGGTACGTGCAGGGCTGCCGGGAGTGCGCCATCTCCAAAAGTCCACGTCATCTGCCACCCGGGAAACTCCTTCCTCTGCCCGTTCCCAACCGACCTTGGTCACACCTAGGAGTGGATTTCATAATGAGGACCTTCCCGCTTCCGACGGAAATACCTGCATCCTAGTCATCATAGATCGTTTCTCCAAATCCTGTCATCTCATTCCACTGAGAGGGTTACCTACAGCCATGGAAACTGCAGAACTTCTATTCAATCATGTGTTCAGGTATTTCGGAATTCCAGAGGACATTGTATCGGACAGAGGACCCCAGTTCATCTCTCGAGTATGGAGGGCTTTCCACTCGCTCCTAGGTGTGGCCGTCAGTCTAACATCGGGGTACCATCTGCAGTTGAACGGGCAGACGGAAAGGAAGGTCCAGGAGATCAGCCGCTTCCTCCGTACCTTCTGTCATGACCACCAGGACTCTTGAACCAGTATTTGGGTTGGGCCGAGTACGCCCAGAACTCTCTGCGGCAGTCGACTACAGGACTCACTCCATTCCAGTGCGTACTCGGCTACCAACCCCCACTGTTCCCCTGGACCGGGGAACCATCTAACGTTCTGGCGGTGGATTACTGGTTCCGAGAGAGCGAGAGGGTCTGGGACTCAGCCCACCACCAGTTGCAACGAGCCCTGCGCAGACGCAGGATGGCAGCGGACCTGCGGCGCTCCAACACCCCTGTCTTCCAGCCCGGACAGAAGGTATGGCTGTCGACACGATGTCTCAGGAGCGGGCCGTGGGGGGGGGTACTGTCACAGACACGTCAGGCTCCAACATCCACCAATCACAGCGCACTCCATCTCCAGAGTACTTGCATATCTTCCTAGCATTGTTCGGGAAGCAGACACACTCTGTCAGTTTAAATCTAGACTAAAAACACATCTCTTTGCTCTTGCATACACATAACACATTATCAATACATTAACATTTTTCAAATCCGTTAAAGGATTGTTACGCTGCAATAATTAGGTCGGCCAGAACCGAGAACATTTCCTATAACACTAGATATACCTGTACATCAGAATAAGAATGGCATCTACGCTAATATCTGTCTCTCTGCTTATCCTGAGGGTTTCCGGGTGCTGGATCCAGGCCGTATCCAGATCAGATGGAGAACCTGTGTCTGGACCTGACTACAATGTAGCCCAGGAGACAATGGGCCTACAGATCCAGTTCTGGCTGCATCTATAATTCAGATTTTGAATCCCCGTATCCGCTTACATATATTTATATATAATCTATTTTTAATCTCTATAATAAATATGTATAATTCAGATTTTGATCTCCATATCCATTTACATATATTATATATATCTTCCAAGGGGTTTTTTCCCTCCTAGGACTTTTTTCCCAGTGTTAGCACGCTGGGTTTTTCTCCTAGGGGGTTTTTTCAACCCCTGGGAGTCAGCCGACATTGGCTTAATGTAGCACCATCTTGTATATGTTACATATTACCACGCTTGTTTGTACAGCTTATTTTTAACCACTTCCCTTTTTTCTGTGCTTCTAATATGTAAAGCTGCTTTGAAACAATTACCAATTGTAAAAGCGCTATATAAATAAATTTGACTTGACTTGACTACTGATCACCGCCATCTGCACCTCATCATTGCACCAATCAACAGCACTACAAAGAGCACGAACACACACAGCACTCCACGTCCGGTCTCGTTTCCAGATACTCACATGAAAAGGACTCCCCACTTCATACTTACCTGTCTCCAGCATGTCTCCTTCCCTCTGTGTGCCTCGTCTCCCGTGTGTGAGTGCTCAACCCTTCTCCAGCGATCTCCAGCTCCAGCGTGTTCACGGATTCCCACATCTGAAAAGAAAAGGATAGTAACTATCTCCATTCATCTCATATATCCATCCACTAATCCATTACTGCTTACCTGATCACTGCTATTTGCTCTACTGGTGTCAATAAAAGACCATTACCTGTTTACATCTGTCAAGTCAAGTCACCTTTATTTATATAGCGCTTTTTACAATGCAGATTGTGTCAAAGCAGCTTTACATTGATAACTGGTACATAATTTGGCTGCACAGCAGCTCTTAAATAATAGTGTCATTGCAGGCAGATCAGAAGCACTGTTGAATAAATGTCAAGAATACTATTGAATATCAAATGTCAAGTGTCCCCAACTAAGCAAGCCAAAGGCGACAACGGCAAGGAACCCAAACTCCATCAGGTGACATCAGGTGGCAAACAAGTGGCAAATAGGTGTTAAAATGGAGAAAAAAAAAAAACCTTGGGAGAAACCAGGCTTAGTCGGGGGGCCAGTTCTCCTCTGGAGAACAGTGCTTTGTTGCAATCAGGTTGCTATCATAAGTCTGATAGGACCGCAACAATCAAAGTATTTATTTCAGTTCCATCCAGCTGAGGATCGTATTCATCATGCCGATATGGACGGTCTGTTGAGGAACTGTGGCACTGGCTGTCGTGTCGATGAGGCCTTCACAATGGATGATCCAGTTGACTCGATCTCTGCTGATACTTCAGGGCTGCGTTGTGGTCGTGTCCAGTTGAGGATCGTATTCATCACGCCGGTATGGACGGTCTGTTGAGGAACTGTGGCACTGGCTGTCGTGTCGATGAGGTCTTCACAATGGATGATCCAGTTGACTCGATCTCTGCTGATACTTCAGGGCTGTGTTGTGGTCGTGTCCAGTTGAGGATCGTATTCATCATGCCGGTATGACGGTCTCTTGAGGAACTGTGGCACTGGCTGTCGTGTTGATGATGTCTTCACAATGGATGATCTAGTTGACTCGATCTCTGCTGATACTTCAGGGCTGCGTTGTGGTCGTGTCATGGCACCGGTCCTTGGGCTCAGCTGGATACGGCCCAGATCCGGTTGACTACGGTAAACCTCGGGATAAACAGAAAGACTAATATTAGCGTAGATGCCATTCTTTTTCTGATGTAACGAGTACATCTGGTGTTATAGGAAGTGTTCCCGGTTCCGGCTGACCTAATTTATGCAGCCTAATAATCCTTTAACGGATTTGAAAATATAAATTGATAATGTGTTATGTGTATGCCAGGTTAAAGAGATGTGTTTTTAGTCTAGATTTAAACTGACAGAGTGTGTCTGCTTCCCGAACAATGCTAGGAAGATTGTTCCAGAGTTTAGGTGCCAAATAGGAGAAGGATATACCGCCTGCAGTTGATTTTGATATTCTAGGTATTATCAGCTGGCCTGAATTTTGAGATCGCAATAAATGTGAAGGACTATAATGTATTAAGAGCTCGCTTAGGTACTGGGGAGCTAAACCATTTAGTGCTTTGTAAGTAATTAGCAAGATTTTAAAATCTATACGATGTTTAACAGGAAGCCAATGCAGTCAAGTCAAGTCAAGTCACCTTCATTTATATAGCGCTTTTTACAATGCAGATTGTGTCAAAGCAGCTTTACATTGATAATTGGTATATAATTTTTCCTTTTAAAGAATAGTGTCAATGCAGGCAGATCAAAAGCACTGTTGAATAAATGTCAAGGATACTGTTGAATATCAAATGTCAAGTCAAATTAAATTAAATTAGGGCTGCACGATTAATCGTATTTTATCACGATAACGATATCTGCTTCTCTCGATTGATTTTAAATAATCGTCACGATATTGGCCCGCTCTATGAAAATGAACATAATTTGGAAATATTGGAAGTAATATTAGGAATTTCGCTGTTTTATCTTTTGAAGTTCCTAAAGGTTTTACCAGTTTTCATAATGTTGATCAGCTAGAAATGATTTTTCTTTGCTTTACGAATTTGCCGGGCAATTTGAATCTGGTTTGTCTTATTGCAAACGAATTGTGTTGCTTTAAAATCTAATGTGAATACATATTACAAAGCGCTCACCAAAACCATGTTTTGTATTGATTTACCATCTAACGAAGTTATCATAGTTGGTTAAATTTAAGTCTTTGTGCCACCTACAGGCCTTTTGGGTGAAGTGTAGGTTGGTAAAGAACTTGCAAAATAGCCATAGTTACATTACTCTTTTGATAGAATAAACATGATTAATAATCGTGATTATAATTTTGAGGAAACTGTGGCACTGGCTGTCGTGTCGATGATGTCTTCACAATGGATGATCTAGTCGACTCGATCTCTGCTGATACAGGGCTGCGTTGTGGTCGTGTCAAGGCACCGGTCCTCGGTCTCATCTGGAAACGGCCCCGAATCCGGTTGGCTACGGTAAACTTCGGGATAAACAGAAAGACTAATATTAGCGTAGATGCCATTCTTTCTCTGATGTAACAAGTACATCTGGTGTTATAGGAAGTATTCCCGGTTCCGGCTGAACTAATTTATGCAGCCTAATAATCCTTTAACGGATTTGAAAATATAAATATATAATGTGTTATGTGTATGCCAGGTTAAAGAGATGCGTTTTTAGTCTAGATTTAAACTGACAGAGTGTGTCTGCATCCCGAACAATGCTAGGAAGGTTGTTCCACAGTTTAGGTGCCAAATAGGAGAAGGATCTACCACCTGTAGTTGATTTCGATATTCTAGGTATTATCAGCTGGCCTGAATTCTGAGATCGCAATAAACGTGAAGGACTATAATGCATTAAGAGCTCGCTTAGGTACTGGGGGCTAAACCGTTTAGTGCTTTGTAAGTAATTAGCAAGATTTTAAAATCTATACGATGTTTAACAGGAAGCCAATGCAGTGACGACAGAACTGGGCTAATATGGTCATACTTCCTAGTTCTAGTAAGGACTCTAGCTGCTGCATTTTGTACGAGCTGTAGTTTATTTATCAAGCGAGCAGAACAACCACCCAGTAGAGCGTTACAGTAGTCTAGCCTTGAGGTCATAAACGCATGAACTAACTGTTCTGCATTCTTCATTGAGAGCATATGTCGTAGTTTAGATATATTTTTCAGATGGAAGAATGCAGTTTTACAGATGCTAGTAACATGGCCTTCAAATGAAAGATTGGTATCAAAGAGCACACCCAGGTTCCTAGCTGACGACGAAGACTTAACAGAGCAGCCATCAAGTGTTAGACAGTATTCTAGATTATTGCGTGAAGAAGTTTTCGGTCCAAAAATTAGAATCTCTGTTTTCCTGAATTTAGTAGTAGGAAATTACTGGTCATCCAGTTTTTTATATCAGTTATACATTCTGTTAATTTAGCGAATTGGTGATTTTCGTCAGGGCACGAAGAAATATAGAGCTGAGTATCATCAGCGTAACAATGAAAACTAATGCCATGCTTCCTAATGATATCTCCCAAGGGTAGCATGTACAGAGTAAAAAGCAACGGTCCTAGTACTGAGCCTTGCGGTACTCCATATTTAACTTGTGATTGATATGACATCTCATCGTTTACTACTGCAAACTGATAACGGTCAGATAAGTATGATTTGAACCATGCCAATGCAATTCCACTAATGCCAACATAATTTTCACGTCTGTTTAGAAGAATATTGTGATCAATAGTGTCAAATGCAGCACTAAGATCCAGTAACACTAATAGAGAGATACAACCACGATCTGATGATAAGAGCAAATCATTAGTAACTCTAATGAGAGCAGTCTCAGTACTATGGTACGGTCTAAATCCTGACTGGAAATCTTCACAGATACTATTTCTTTCTAAAAAGGAACATAGTTGTGATGAAACTGCCTTTTCTAGTATTTTTGACAGAAAAGTGAGATTTGAGATCGGCCTGTAATTGACTAATTCTCTAGGATCAAGTTGTGTTTTTTTAATAAGAGGTTTAATAACAGCCAGCTTAAAGGTTTTAGGTACGTATCCTAGTGATAAAGATGAATTAACAATATTAAGAAGAGGATCTATGACCTCTGGAAGCATCTCTTTCAATAGCTTAGTCGGTATAGGGTCTAACATACATGTGGATGATTTTGATGATTTAACAAGTTTAGACAATTCTTCCTCTCCTAAAGCAGTAAATGAATTGAATTTTTCTTTAGGGACACTACAATGCACTGTCTGACACAAGACTGTAGTAGACGGTTGCATGGTTATAATTTTTTCTCTAATATTATCAATCTTGCAAGTAAAGAAGTTCATAAAGTCATTACTGCTGTGCTCTTTGGAAACATCAGAAGTTGAAGCTTTATTTCTTGTTAATTTAGCCACTGTATCAAATAAATACCTAGGGTTGTGTTTATTTTCTTCTAAAAGTTTTGAAAAATAGGCAGACTTAGCAGTTTTTAAGGCCTTTCTGTACTCAGTCATTTTCTCTCTCCACGAAATGCGAAATACTTCTAGTTTTGTTTTCTTCCAGCTGCACTCCATTTTTCTAACTGCTGTTTTTAGGGCCCGAGTGTGCTCATTGTACCATGGTGCTGGATTAATTTCCTTAATCTTTTTTAAACGCAAAGGAGCAACTGAGTCTAATGTGCTGGAAAAGAGAGTCAATAGTTTCTGTTGCAATATCGAGGTCTTCTAAGCTGTCTGGTATGCTAAGGCGATGAAACTGATCAGGAAGATTATTTATAAAGCAATCTTTAGTGGTAGAAGTGATGGTTCTACCATATTTATGGCAGGGAGGCAGTTTAGCCTCTTTGACTAAATGTAGTATACATGAGACTAGATAATGATCTGAGATGTCGTCACTCTGCTGCAGAATTTCAACGGCATCAATATCGATTCCATGTGACAATATTAGATCTAAAGTATGATTATGACAATGAGTGGGTCCTGACACGTGTTGTCTAACACCAATAGAGTTTAGAATGTCTGTAAATGCCAATCCTAATGAGTCTTTTTTATTATCTACATGGATATTAAAATCACCAACAACAAGGACTTTCTTCCTTGCTAGTCTGCAGCTAGTACTAATTCTGATAGAAAATCGGCAATCTCTTTGATAAAGTCTGTATTGTGCCCTGTGTCCGATTCCTGTGTACCGTAACACTAACCTGCAGCAGTCCAATCTTCTCATTAACAGTGTTTTTCTCTTACTGATCAAATTTCATACCTGTGGAGTTGACACAGAATAGTCAATAAAATATTTAATACAAATAAATAAAGTTTTGTACTGATCTTATTCATCAGGTCTCACACACTTTAGCATCGTAGTCACTAGTTTACAGAATTGACACCCTGTGGTGAAATAATGTTTACCAGCCGCTGCTTTCTCAGATCAGCTTGGGTTGACTTAAAACTTCATGTTCCATTGAGTTTGGAAAATTCTGTACTAATCATCAGAATATCTCTGAAAATGTCCAGATTTTTAAATCTTCTTGTGGACACTACGTTTAAGTTGCATTTAGTCAGCTAGGTGACTACAGCACATTAAAAATATACATACGCAAAAAATAATTGAGTTGTACTATTTCAAAACAGAAGTGTGTCACGAACCTTAGTGCAAGTAGTCCATTGACCTGGTCACACTCTGCCATCTACACTGCCAATTCCTGACAGCTGTTTTTATGTGGATGTTTTAAAAAACCTCAGTTGGCAAGCCTGTTTAGGGGAAGAGGGAATATTAATTTGCATGGTTATTTTTCTCAAGATGCCTGTCTGTTCCTGGGTTTGCACTCCTGTGGCATGTTATGATTTTTTTTTTATAAATCTCCAGTTAAATATCCACTGCTAGATCAATTTCAGCAGAAGAGAGTTGCATTGCATGTCAATATAAAATATCTTGTAGCTCAACTAGTAGAGTATGGCATTAGTAACAGCAGATTCCCAGGAAACAGGCATAGTGATCAAATGTATGAACCTTGAATGAAAGTTTCTTTGCATGTTTCTTTGGGGGGAGTGAATAAATAGGACCTATGCAAAAGATAAACACTGACAAAAAAATTCTCCTTTTGTACCCTAGTGAAAAAATAGTATACTTTAAGCACAATTTATTCAATATGTACTTTAGTATAACTAAATGTACTTGTGGCATGCTATAAATTGGTATACTTAAGTCTGCTAAATTGGAACAACTAACTTTGTACTAAATTCATTTTAGTTGTCCAAAAGCAGTGCTTAAGTTCAACTAAAGTTGTATTAAATATACTTGTTTGTGCTAAAGTGGAACTATTCCAAGTATACTTAAGTACACTTTAAATATACTCTTGTATTTAAGTTTTGAAATGCAGATTTCACTCAGCATAAACTTTAAATTTATTTTGGTGACATTAGAATTGCAATTCAACTACATTGTAAGAGTGTTGAACACACTAATATTATACTGATAACAAACTTTTAGTGATTTTAAAATACATTGCAATGGCATTCCAAGTTAGCTTGTATTGTGCTAATGGCATCATTATAGTATGCTTCAAATAGGCACACTATTTATAATTTATAAATAAAGTTACAGCTTTAGAATATACCTTTTACAGACAGCCCCAGTACCAGTAACTTACTTATCCAGTGAACAGTACTTTGTGTTCTTTCTATACCGTTACAAGTACAGCTATAAGCGCGCACACATTATTAATGACAGCAAAAATTATATGGATTAAAAGACTGTGAATCGCCAACAAAATTATTAATATAGACACAGTAAGTGGTGCGTGAAAATAAACGTGAAATGGCCTGTTGCTATACAACAAGAACGTGCATTAAACTTTAAGCTGTTGAAGAAATAAAACCATTAGACGCAATATTAAATATCAAGAATGTTTTGCTTCCCTTTTACCTGACATTATCTTTTAACGCAACATGAAGCAATTGCATAAACCGACACATTAGTTTTATTCTTGTGCACGCACTAAAGCAATTGTGAAAAAAATGTGAACGTGCAGAACTGCTTGTGTCTCCGTGTGTGCGGATGAAATATAATCATCCGTAACATTCCTCTGCCGATTGTCTCTGCGTGCTTCAACTGCCAATGCACCACAACTGCTCCTGACAAAAACGCAATTAAATGATTTGGCGGTCTTGCATTAAGCTGCAAATTTATGTGACATAAATTCAAATGATTTACTTTTCATGCAGTAAACGTTTCTGTATTTATTTGACATTTGAACTTTCTGCTTTTTTTTTTTTTTTTTGCAGTCCATATTTCAAAGTGCAAATAAGGGCCATTAAAGTAGCATTAATGGGAAAAGGATATTAGGTGCATTGAATTGCATTACGAATACACAAATGTAATACAACTTCTGATCAGGTACATGAATTTCTTTCACCATTTAAAACTGACTATATGTTGTTTTCTTTATTTGTCATAATTGCAAATATTTACTTATGTAACTAATTTCTATATGTATGTGTTTGCAACCATGCAAAATTGTGAAAAGTGCTATTGAATTAAATTAAACAATAGCCTACCTGATATTCAAAGTGTGAGCAAATTATTAAAAAAGGTAAAGATCATAATTATAAAACTTACTTATTATTTTTTGCAACTCAAAACACATTTCCTGTAAACTTTTCTATAGGCCAATACTATTTTTTATACTAAACAAGTAGAACTCAAATACTGTTAATTGAATTGGACATTTAATCATAACAGGGCAACATAGTATTCAACAAAAATAAATTACTGAAGTAAAAATGTAACAAATGAAATCATTTTATTTGCAAATTTCTCATGGTTACGTCTGAGCTGTAGGCAAAAGTTGGGTTTGAAAATTCTGCCCTTACAGCCAATTAGCAGAAACAAACTAGATGTTTCAGTTCATATCTCATGTTTTCTGTTGTTTGCACAAAAAGAAAGTCTCATCTAAAAATTATATAGCATCATCTAAAAATAATTTGATCATTCTCGGATTTGAAATATTGTACATGTTGAGGACTTGTGTCTTTAGCTACAATGACTTTCTAGACTCTAAAGTTTCCTTCTGACAAATGTGCCAAAATCTGCAACACAGATTCCCAATAGTGTGCACTCCAGCGAGTTCGGCTGTTTGGCAAAAGTACAGCAAAACGTCTAGGTTACTAGTGTAACCCCCGTTCCCAGAAGGAGGGAACGGAGACGTTACGTCGATACTGACGTAATGGGGTCTCGCTAGGGAGCCCAATCACCTCCAAGGATACAAAACAAGCCAATGGGAATTGGCCTGTGAGATTTACATGCCGGGCCCCTCCCCCGGCATCCGGGTATAAATAGGGCCGGCATACTCACCTTCATTCATATTTTTGCTGAGGAGCCGAGACAGGTATCTGGCCGCTCAGCGGTGGCTCAAAGCTATGGCAGGGGAACGTAACGTCTCCGTTCCCTCCTTCTGGGAACGGGGGTTACACTAGTAACCTAGACGTTCCCATTCAGTCAGTCACGTTCGACGTTACGTCGATACTGACGTAATGGGGTCCCGTGGAAAACGCCATAGCAACCAAACCACGTTACGAGTGTTAGGGAGGCAGGTGCTGGCAGGCTGAGGCGTGCCAATGCAAGTGCGGCCCATACTCGCAACCCTCTAGCGCCCAGAGTAAGCCCAGGGATGTCTTCCATACCAGCGGGATGGAGAGGACAGGGTGTTACCGTGGAGAAGTCGAAGCTGCTGTTCCTACCCCACGGGGAAGAGTGCTTCGGAACTCAATCCCTCGTTTTTCAGCAACGACAAAAACGCCAGGAAAGCGTTCCCCGAGGAGGGGAAAGCTACGGAGACCACACCCTGCCCGAAGGGAGGTAACGTGTGGAAGACACATATGGACTGGCCTGAGAACAGTAACACATATGGAAGATCTCTGATGTAGGTCCTACCTTCCGGGAGGAACGACTAGCAATCAGAGACGGGGCAAAGCGAAGCGGCCCAGGGAAAGACACGGGTTTACCGTCAGGGAAACCTTACCGTGGACAAACACATTTGGGATTACCCGAGGGGAATCACAGCATATGGGCATCTAGCCCAGTACAAGGGCAGACCAACTGGGCATACACACGAGTACTGGACCTAGCGCCGGACGCCTCCGCCACGTCTGGCCGCCGCAAGATGCAGGAGGAACTCCACAGGGTTCGCCGTTACGGGGAACTGAACTGAGGAGCGGAAAAAGTGCTCGCATTCCCTCTCCCGAGGGAAATGGCACAGCAAGCGAACACCCATGGCTATCTACGAGTAGACAGCACACGGGTGGACACCGGTTCCACTCAGAGGTTATAATACCTCGCGAATGTATTCGGTGTCGCCCAGCCTGCAGCTCTGCAGATGTCTGCAACAGAGGCACCGTACGCCAACGAGGGGGCACGGCTCGCCTTGGGAGTGGTACGCCAAGGCGACGGCATCCACTATCCAGTGGGCCAACCTCTGTTTGGAGACAGCCTTTCCCTTCTGCTGACCTCCAAAACAGACAAAGAGCTGCTCAGAGCTTCTGAAGCTCTGCGTGCGGTCCACGTAAACGCGCAGGGCACGAACGGGACACAGCAACGCAAGGGCTGGGTCTGCCTCCTCCGGGGGCAGTGCTTGCAGGTTCACCACCTGGTCCCTGAAGGGAGTGGTGGGAACCTTGGGCACATATCCAGGCAGGGGGCTCAAGATCACGTGAGAGTAGGCCGGCCCGAATTCCAGGCACGAATCGCTGACCGAAAATGCTTGCAGGTCCCCAACCCTCTTGAAGGAGGCGAGCGCGGTCAGGAGCACTGTCTTAAGAGACAGATGTTTCAGCTCAGCTGACTTGAGGGGCTCGAAGGGAGCTCCCCGAAGGCCCGAGAGGGCGATGGAGAGATCCCAGGAGGGAATGAGGCGAGGCCTAGGGGGATTTAACCTCCTGGCGCCTCTGAGGAACCTGATGACCAGGTCGTGCTTTCCTAGTGACTTGCCATCAAGCACATCGTGATGCGCTGCGATGGCGGCCACATAGACCTTCAGGGTGGAAGGGGACAGCCTCCGTTCCAGACCCTCTTGAAGGAAGGAAAGCACAACACCGACAGCGAACAGACTCCACTTCATGGCATAGGCGCGCCTCGTAGAGGGGGCTCTGGCCGAAGTGATGGTGTCGACTACCGCGGACGGTAGGCCACTCAAGTCTGCCGCGTCCCGTCCAGGAACCACACGTGGAGGTTCCACAGATCGGGCCGCGGGTGCCATATGGTGCCCTGCCCCTGAGAGAGGAGGTCCTTCCTCAGGGGGATGCGCCAGGGATGGGCTGTCGCGAGGAGCATGAGTTCCGGGAACCAGGTCCGGTTGGGCCAGTACGGCGCAACTAGCAAGACCTGCTCCTCGTCCTCCCTGACCTTGCACAGTGTCTGTGCAAGGAGGCTCACTGGGGGAAACGCATATTTGTGTAGGCCCCGGGGCCAGCTGTGTGCCAGTGCATCCGTGCCGAGGGTCCCCTCGGTCAACGAATAAAACCACTGGCAATGGGCGGATTCCCGAGAAGCGAACAGGTCCACCTGTGCTTCCCCGAACCGGCTCCATATCAGCTGGACCGCCTGGGGGTGGAGTCTCCATTCCCCCGGGAGCGTGAGCTGTCGTGAGAGCGCGTCGGCCGCACGATTGAGCTCGCCCGGGATGTAGGAGGCGCGCAGCGACCTGAGTCGGCGCTGACTCCACAGGAGGAGATGGCGGGCGAGTTGCGACATGCGACGGGAGCGTAGACCACCCTGATGGTTGATGTACGCCACAGTCGATGTGTTGTCCGTCCGGACCAGTACATGCTTGCCCTGCAACAGCGGTCGAAACCGGCGCAGCGCAAGGAGTACTGCCAGCAACTCGAGGCAGTTGATGTGCCAATGGCGACGGGGTCCTGTCCAGGAGCCCGACGCCGACTGGCCACTGCATATGGCACCCCAGCCGGTGGTGGAGGCATCTGTTGTAACAACAACATGCCTGGACACTTGTACTAGGGGCACCCCGGCCCGTAGAAAAGCAAGGTCCGACCACGGGCTGAATGTGCGGCGACACTCCGGTGTGATGACCACACGGAGTGAGCCACGGTGCCATGCCCACCTCGGGACTCGGTCGTGAAGCCAGTGCTGAAGCGGTCTCATATGGAGCAATCCGAGCGGCGTGACCGCGGCTGCGGATGCCATATGCCCCAGGAGCCTCTGAAATTGTTTCAGTGGGACCGCTGTTTTCCGCGGAACGAGTTCAGGCAGTTCAGCACCGACTGTGCACGCTCGTTGGTGAGACGCGCTGTCATGTTGACCGAGTCCAGCTCCACACCGAGAAAAGAGATGCTCTGCACGGGGCAGAGCTTGCTCTTCTCCC